>NC_056526.1:23029553-23048445 GCF_019175285.1 Sceloporus undulatus | reverse complement strand
CCAGCCTACTCTCTCCCTCAGATCCTTAAATTACAACAATTACTACACTGTGCTTACATAACTTCGTTGTTGTTGTTGTTATTGTTGTTGTTGTTGTGTGTCTTCAAGTCATTTCAAACATATGGTGGTCCTAAGGCCACCTTATCATGGGGTTTTCTTGGGAAGATTTGTTCAGAGGTTTTTGCCATTGCCTTCTCCTGGGGCTGAGAGAGTGTGACTTGCCCAAGGTCAGACAGTGGGTTTCATGGCTGAACAGAGAACTGAACTCTGGTCTCCAAAGTTGTAATCCAGTGCTCAAATTACACCATGCTGGCTCTCCAAAACACAACTGTATCTAACAAATACAAAATCCCCCCCTCAGAGTCCAAGACATCATTTATTCCCTGGTTATTTTGGAAGATATGAGAAAAGTGATAATCGAAGAATGGGATGGCAGGAGCATCCACAAAAAATATTGTACATTTACTACCACTGTCCTTTTAGCTTTGAGACCACAGTAAGTTTCCACTTTTCATGGCCTTCACGTTGGGTAGTTTTAATCTTTGGAATTGTAAGCAGGGGAAGTTCTATTGCCAAGAGGTTAAAGGAAACATTATCTGACTATATTTGCAACTGCCAAATTTGAAGAGGTTATTCATCTTGTTATTCCTCAGAGCTGCACGGCAGGAAAGGTCAGACAGCCTACAAATCGGGAAATTTCAATGTAGATTAAGAAGCTTATTAGAGAAAAGTAGAAAGCAGAGGAAATGACCTTGTAAGTGCACACACACACACTCATGTACACATAAAAACCTCTCATCTAAGCAATTTACTTTTAAGATATGATTGGATACTCTTTTTTTATTCCTCATTACAATAGTTGTTTTGTAAGCTGTGTTACTAGTTTACTAAAATAACAAAAAGAAGGCTTTAAATAAGAAAGAAAAAGTGAGAAGTGCTCACAGATTGCAGGATAGACCTTACAAATCACGATCATTATTCTTTCCTTTTCTTCTTAACTACCTGTGAAACCAGGAGAGAGAGAGAGAGAGACTGTGGTGGTTAGTGGTTCCTATGTCACCGGGGCTATGAATCTACTCCACATTCTGGTCTGAACTTTAAAACCACTAGCTACCTAGCTACCTGGTAGGTCTAAAATCTGGTCTAAAACCTGCAACACATTTATTGCCCTACTGACACATATGCCATCAGTTGCAACCATTGCCATCATCACCACCACCATACACAGACATACACACATACCTCACATTAGACAGAGGTGATTAGGACTCCTCTTGCTTCCTTACTGATAGGCCAGAGATGATACATCTCAGAGTTTGCTTCCACGCCTTTCTCCCTCCCTGTCTTTCAATTTTATATTCATTGGTAGCAGACTTGTTCCTCTCTCCCCCTTTACGCCAACAAAACACCTTCACTGACTATGTTCATTTATTGATTTCAATCACCATCTATGCTAACACAACAACCATGCTCCTAGAGTCTTATACTATGTGAGACATAAGACTCCAGGAGTCTTATGCACACATGACACAAGTAGCAAAATGTATTGGGATAATCATGTTTAAAATATCAATCTTAGCCCAGTGGCCAGTGCCTATCCCTATCCTACCCTATGCCTCTGCTCTAGTTCTTCCAGCCATGCCAAGGAAGGTGCTACTGCTGAGATATCTGAACCTAAAGTATTCTGGGACTTGAAGACTCACATATTTCTTGACATGATCCCAAAGAGGCTGCACTATCCACTCTTAAGAACATCTAAGCCTTGACAGTTGAGAGGCAGATTACCAAAGAGAAGTTCAAATTGCTTGCACAAAGCTTTCTGGCATCTTCTATTGTCTTAAGATGTTCATTCCAACATCAGGAGCTATAGTTTTGACCTACCAAGTGATTGCCTCCAAATCCAAACAGCACACCAGTGCCTTTTAAAAGTAATATCAGCAGAAACAAATGTCAGTAACAAACAAGAGGAGTTGGACAGCTGCAGCTGCCGATGGAAGGATGGATCAATTGTTTCTGAAAGAAGCCAGAATTGAAGTATGCTCCCTCTGATGATAGTTCAAGTAGTGGTTTCTAAAGAATGATGATGGATTCAACAGGCAGCCACAACTGGCCCTCATATTTCATCCTTGTTGGCTGTGTTTCTGGTACAGATTCTGTCAGCTATGAGACAGCAAATCTCTTTTGATAATAAAACTATTTATCACATGAATGTGGTCAATCATAAAGAATCTTTATGTCATTCTGGGGTATGCCTTTCAGTGATTAGCATATGTAGCTGCCTTAGATTGAATCAGGCTATAAAACCATTTAATTTGATACTATTGACTCTGACTGGAATAGATTCTCTGGAGTTTCAGGAAGAACTCAGCAATAAGAAGTAACTAGTAAAAAAGAAAACCGTAATATAGATGTGAAGAAACTACCATCCATGGGCCACATGTGAATCCCAAGGCCAGTTTTAGTTGAAAAGCCAAATATTCAACTAAAAATACTCCCCAAGTACTTTTGGTTGATGTCCAGTATAATTCCTGGTTTAGAAAAGACCTCTCCTGAGCCTAAAACACCATGGAAAGATGGGAACATTGCATAATTGACCCCCCCCCCCCCACCTCCATGTCCTAAAGAGATTCAAGGCATTCTGAGTTTAAAACTGAAAAATAAACTTAAAAATGCAGAGGTGGGACTACATGGTGGAATAATGTGGCCTTCTGAAGTCTTGAGTGAGGGTGAAATGAAGGTAAAATGCTGCCCCCAGCTCCTGGCAGTTACCTACTCCTGATGTAATGAGGAACAAGCAACTGGTCACCTACAATGAATTACAAGACTTGGCCCTGGGTCCAGTGCCATTCAACATCTTTATCAATGACTTGGATGACAGAATTGGGGGCATACTTACCAAATTTGAAGATGACACCAAATTAGGAGGAGTAGCTAATATCCCTGAGGACAGGATCAAAATTCAAAATGACCTGAATAGACTAGAAAGCTGGGTCAAAGCTAACAAAATGAAATTCAACATGGATAAATGTAAGGTACTGCACTTAGGGCAGAGAAATGAAATGCATAGATATAGGATGGCTTAATGAGACTACATGTGAAAGGGAGCTAGGAGTCCTAGTAGACCACAAGTTGAACATGAATCAACAGTGTAATGCCACAGCTAAAAAGGCCAATGCAATTCTAGGCTACATCAATAGTAGTGGCTAGATCGAGAGAAATAATAGTGCCATTCTATTCTGCTTTGGTCAGGCCTCACCTAGAATACTGTGTCCAGTTCTGGGCATCACAATTCAAAAATGATGTTGAGAAGCAGGAGTGTCTCCAGAGGATGGTGAAAGATCTGGAAACCAAGCCCTATGAAGAACAACTTAGGGAGCTGGGGGTATTTAGCCTGGAGAAGAGAAGGTTAAGAAGTGATATGATAGCCCTGTTTAAATATTTGAAGGGATGTCATATTGAGGAGGGAGCAAGCTTGTTTTCTGCTGCTCCAGAGAACAGGACCTGGAACAATGGATGCAAGCTCCAGGAAAAGAGATTCCACCTCAACATTAGGTGGAACTTCCTGACAGTAAGGGCTGTTTGACAGTGGAATACACTCCCTCAGAATGTAGTGGAGCCTCCTTCCTTGGAGGTCTTTAAACAGAGGCTGGGTGGCCATTTGGATGGCCATCTGCCTTGCTTTGATTGTGAGTTCCTGCATGCTATATACATACCTAGAAATCACTTTAGGATGTTTTGAATTACACACACACACACACACACACACACACACACACAGACCCCTGGGTCAATTGTAGCTCCGTATTGACTTTTCTTTTCTTTTTTAAAGTCATTTTCAATACAACCTGAATGTCAGAATTGTATGCAATTCCCACTCATGAACTTCTTAAATGGGAGAATGAGCAACCAGCAACAATTTCTTTAAAGTGCCCTGGTTTACACTCACCATAAGGCAACTTCTAATTTTCTTATATTGGGAGGCCCTGGGGGCCAAAAAACAGCTCTGGGGCAACATGCAGCCTGAAGGATGCATTTTGCCAACCCCTGGTTTACACCAAGGTATTTTTAAAATAATAGGGACACCAAGTTTTTTTTTTTTTTTTTGCACAGCTAGTGGTGACCAATGGACAGATATAATTTAATTATACATTACGATTCCCTCCTATTTCTAAATTTTTCTTCAAGTTACAGCAAAACAAAACAAAACAAAACAAAAATCCCAAATATATCTCATGTGCAATCCCAGATTCGGTATGTTTTTTCAACCAGTTTTTCTATGCTTCAACAAGAGTCTTGTGGATTTTTCTTATTTTTAAATGAGGTATTTCCGGTGATGGGCATAAAAATAGAAATTGTTAAGATACTGATCTGTAGAAATGTATTTTTAGTTCTGTATTGACTTTCTTCAACAAAAAGCAGATAGGAAGGAAATCGATGCATTTCAGATGTGGTGCTGGAGAAGAGTGCTGAGGATATCACGGATAGCCAAAAAGACAAACAAATGGGTCCTTGAACAGATCAGATCTGAGCTCTCCCTGCAAGTCATGATGACCAAACTGAAGCTGTCATACTTTGGACACATCATGAGAACACACAACTCAGTAGAAAAGACAACAATGTTAGGAAAAGTAGAGGGCAGTGGAAGGAAAAGAGGACCAAATGCTAGATGGATAGACTCAGAGAGACCATAGGCATGAGTTTGCAGGACCTGAATGGAGCAGTGGGGGACAAAAGGTCTTGGAGAGGTCTCATCTATAGGGTGGCCATGAGTCGGGGTCAACTCAAGGGCAGCTAACAACAGCAATTGAGTTACTTGCTTGTCCTTTAAAAAAAAAACCCATCATATTCAGTACAACCTGAAAGTCAGGATTGTATTTAGTAGAAAGGCTTTCTTGAATTGGAAAATGGACACCCAGTAACAATTTCTTTACAAATACACTGGTTTACACTCACTGTGAGGCAACTTCTTATGTTCTTATATTACATCAACCCTTATCATTCCCTTATCATCTCTGCTGGCCTCTTCCTTAGGACAGTTGCTCATAGAAAGAAGGGAGAGAAAACCAATCAATATATAACAGAGAAGTATGTCATCAAGTTGCTCTCATTTCCTGCATGGTCCATTTTATCCTGCCTTCCACAACTGTGCTCTTTTGGAGAACAAGCTCCATTGGACTTATGGGGATTGTACATGTCTCCCCTTCCCTTGTTTCTTTCCCTCATTAAATAAGTTTGAAACTTTCATTTCTGAGAGAGAGAAAAGTTATATATCTCCTCTTTAGATATTAGAGGAGGGCTGCTGGAAAACTCAGAAATAAAGCCACTCCTCTTTTTGGTGGGCAAGATTGTAATTAAATGCAGATGACAGGAAAATGTGGTTGTTGTTGCCAGTTTGTGCTAGCCCTCTTCAATTAAAAAAAAAAGAAGTAGTGGTAAATGCAAGGGAGGCCTGAAGCAGAGAGGAAGCTGTCAATGGGAAATAAATTGGATGGTTCTATTTCTTTATACCAAACTGTCAAGTTGAAACATCTCCAGCTCCCAAGCTGGTAGCACAGTCTGCTGGAAAACAATGGCCTAGGGACCTCTCCTTCCCACCATCAAATCGCTTAATCTTCAGAGTAATATAGTTGTAGCAAGTGGTCCAAAGTGATGGAAACTTTGTTCTTTTTTTTAACAAAAAAAAAGCTCGCTACAAGCAAATGGTCGCCTAATACCCTTAAGACACCCAATGGCATCTGATCTTAGAAGCTAAGCAGGTTAATACTTGGATGAGGTACCACCAGTAAATACCAGGTGCTGTAAGCCATATTTCAGAAGAAACAACCTCTGAGTACAAAAAAAACCCTTTCGTAATATTTCTATAATTCTTTTAAATTCCCCTGTAATTCGGCACATGGTAGAGAGTTTTATCCCATTTTAGATTTCTTGTTGATATGTATGGAGATCATGATGGTATTGTGTCTATATGGATATTTGGTCGTTATTGTATTCTATCTTTGTACTTGCTGTATGCCATAATAAATTTTGTGTGTGACCTCTGAGTACTCCTTGGCTATGAAAACCCTGTGAAATGCATGAGGTTGCCATAGGTCTATAGGGAACATGAGGGTATGCACACACAAGCAGATGGTCATAATCCCCTAGCATGGCATCGTCATTATTGCAAGCCCAGTTGGAACACAAGAATCTAATGAGAGCCTTGCTAGAACCAATCAAGTCCAACAAGTAAAGTCCTATTTAATTTTTTATTTAAATATCTATATGCCATCCTTTATCAACCAGTTTTAGAGCACTATACATTACAATCAGTATAGACAACATAAACCAAGAAGAAACATTTTAATTGTACTTTATTTATTTATTTATTTATTTATTTATTTAATATGCCTCCTTTCTCCCAAAGTGGGACCCTAGGCATATATAGGTGAAATCATTTAAAGCCTGACACACTTAAAATCATCACATTTAAAACAGTATAAAATTACATTGAAACAGTATACAATTATTTTAAAAAGCTACAAAAGAATATTAAACAAATTGACCAGTTTAAAAGCCATTTAAATCCATAACACATGATGGTTTGTCTCAATATGAGCAGCTTCCTAGTTACTGTTTGCAGATAGAACATTTCAAATAGGAGTAGGCAACAATGAAACAGATTAAACATCTCTAACAATATATAGGAATAAGAAATAATTTAAAAAGACTAAACTCAAATTAAACAAATTGATCGGTTGTTAAAACAAGACAATTAAAATGGTTTAAAATAATTTAAAACCATAACACATGTGCAGCTTTGGATAAAATCAATTAGACCCCAAAGGCTTTAACAAAAAGCTGTATTTTACTTGGTAGTGGAATCACACTGGGATCAGTGCCAGTTGGGCCTTTTAAGAGAAGGATATCTCACAACTGGGGCACTTCAACAGAGCAGTCCCCTCTCCCCACAGCTTCCCACAGTTTGCTGGTTGGATATAGAGGTCTTCTCTTGCAGACTTTAGTCCTTAGAAAAGTATTTACATGGAGACACTTCAGGTATTGAAGTCTTAAGCCATTCCACTCCCCAGTGGCCAACCATTTGTGAACAGAATGGAAAACCAATAAATGCAACATGGATAAAATACCATCCTGTTTAAATAGAGGCTGGATAGCCATCTGTTGGGGGTGCTTTGACTGTGAATTCCTGCATGGCAGGGGATTGGACTGGATGGCTTTTGTGGGCTTTTCCAACTCTATGATTCAATGATTCTACCCAAGGAAAGGTGGGTGGACTCAGAGGTACCTAGCAACCATCAGCTTCACTTTAAATGTTGGGGGAATTAGCTTAAGCTTTGCAAGAGGCTGCGTAAACATAGGACTGTTGGCACCTGTGTATACCAGAAATAACTGAGGAAGACTCCAGGCTGTGATGAATTAAGAAGGTTTATTTGAAATATGCAAGAGTGCAACCACACAAATGATAGCCAATCTAACAGCCACAACATTCAGAAAAAACTGAAATGCAAATATAGAAATTGGATAGCGGAGTTTAAGGGGTTTGAAAAGTCAATATTTACTTGTCTGAAGACCATGGATAACAGTCTGGGATCTGAGGGCAACACAGTTCATACACAGAGCGCAAATGGGGGGCTAGCTGTATGCGTATTGTGGGCTCCAAGGCTAGTTTTTTGCTATCAATATTTATACCTGATAACCAGCTTCTGGGGGTGTGCTTGGTGATCTCTAGCAAGGTAACAAAGACCTGAGGGCACTTAAAATGTTTTTATCTTGTGAGCTGCCTTGAGTCCCTTTCTGGGAGAAAGGCAGCATAAAACTGAATGAATGAATGAATGAAAGAAAGAATGAAAATGCAAAAGGGCCTGGGATGAGGAAGTAGTTAGCACACCCATTTAGCTTTTACTGTAGCATTACCTGGATCATGCACATGTCCTGGGGTCTTCGTTCCTTTCTCATGGGAACTCCGCCTAGTGTTCCAAAAGGTAATCATGACTTGTTAAGAACATACTGGCTCCAGTTATGAAATATGAAAACGTGAAGACTTCAAATACAGTGTGGGATATGCAGGTTGTGCTAACAAGAGAGTTCTAGAAAATAACAGGGCTGCCTTCCTCTTTTCTAGGGAGATTTATTTATTTATTTATTTATTTGGGCTGACATGCTGTATTACAGTTACAGATCTGGCGGTCTTAAATTCAACCAATCACTCACAACTTTATACCTACTTTGCTTCTCTCTGTCCATCTATACTGCATTCATTTACTGCATGATTATACATCAAGCTTATCTTGACAGCTGAAGGAGAGCTACCATTTCGACTCTTTTATGAAAGATGCCATTCTGTAGAAGAACAGGGAGGATGATATGAACAAGACTTCCAGATTCGGAACATAATAAGTACAGGACAATCTTAATGAAATGTAAGGCATCTCAATCAATCCTTCACAGGACTCAATTTAGACTACAGATTGAATTTCCTAGATGAACCATTTTTAGAGTGTTTCAGATATAAGCTACAGTTAACCATGAGCTGTGAGTGTAGCTTCTGTACTGCAATATGTTTCTTGGTGCACTGCAGAGCTGAAAAATATACGTACTCAAAATATAGTTCTTATTGTTGTTTTTGTTACAAAAGTAGGATGGGGGAAGTCAGATTTTGCAACTTCAATCATCCACACACTATTGATTGCACTGGCTGGGACTGATAAAAGTTGTGGTCCATCAACACCTAGAGAATATATATTCCACATTCCAGGTACAAAAGATATATTTTAATAACAATTTGACACAAGGAACATCTGTTAAAACAGAAGAAAACATAATTTCTCTGTGTCTGTCTATGTAGCTGTCTCTACTGTAGTTCTAAAATGGTGAAACCTGAACCTTGGTGCCCACTAAGGGGGGCCACAAGAATGCATTGCTGGGTTGTTGTTGTTTTTTTTTTTAAGGGGATGGATTCATCTGAATGATTTAAAAACTGCCTATTGTCTTCTACACATTGATTCCTTAAGTGCCACTGGGCCACTGAGTGGTAGAAAAAGAGACTCTGCAGGAGAACGACTCAAGAGTAATAGGTTTACTTAAGAACAAGAAATTGTTCAAGGTGGTCCAAATGCTTACAACTGGTTTAAGGTAGGTTTTTTTTAGAAAACCGAGTCATATGAAAAAAATGCATGTTTGGTCTCTCTCTCCTGGTGGAATGATACTGGCTTTACTGCTGCATAGTTCAGCGTGTCTAATTCTGGCTCCAAGTATTTGTATGTGTATATATAAGTTTTTATTTTGAATTGTCTTATCATGGGGCTTTCAAAGTAATGCACATCCAAGTATGATTTACCAGTTCTGTCTTTTGAGCAGTACTAACCCAACTTAGGCCCTGAACAGATGATTCAAATGTGCCATGTTGGTGCTGATTTTAAGGTTAGGGACCATGCACCAACTGCATGGTCCCTAACCCTAGTATGTGCCGGCGGCGTAATAATGGCAGCGTCTCATGTACATGGGTGCTGCCATGTTGTTGCCCTGGTGGCGCAGTGGTTAAATGCCTGTACTGCAGCCATTCACTCAAAACCACAAGGTTGCGAGTTCAAGACCAGCAAAAGGGCCCAAGCTCGACTCAGGCTTGCATCCTTCCGAGGTCGCTAAAATGAGTACCCAGACTGTTGGGGGCAAATTAGCTTACTTGCTAATTAGCTTACTTGCTGTTCACCGCTATGATCTTTGGAATAGCGGTATATAAATAAAACAAATTATTATTATTAAATTATAGCGTCCACATGTCACATCGTGTCCTTTACGTCATGAGTGCACGATTGGCACACTCATGACATAACAATGGAGGTGCAAAAAGAACCCAGTTTTTCTGGGTTCTTTTTACTCCGGAGTGACAGAGTGCAGTTTGGGGGCTACACCATCCCTCCAGAGCAAAAACAGCACCTGCAGACCACTGTTTTTCAGCAGTCTGTACTCCCCCTTGGTTAAGATGCCTCTGAGAGATTCTTTGGCAGTGTTTCAAACACACACACCTACTTCACTATTGCTGATGTAACTATTAGCTTCCCTTCTGGAGTTTCTCTGCTGACCTTACCATTCAAACTATCAGTTCTGTTCTTCCGATGTGAACATTACTTCCTGCAGAGAATGGACACATTTTAGGTCTAATCTGCACTGCAGAACTAATGTTGTTTGACAATACTTTAACTGCCATGGCTTCATCCTATGGAATCCTGGGATTTGTAGTTTGTTGTGGCACCAGAGCTCTCTGACAGAGATGGCTAAATACCTCACAAAACTACAAATGTGAGAATTCCATAGCACTGATATGTGGAAGTTGAAGCAGTATTAAACTGCATTATTTCTGCCATGCAGTTTAAACCCTAATCTGATATGTCGACTTTGTTCATTCCACTTTGGGTGATCCTACTAGGATTCTAGACTTTTGGTAAAGTGTAATCTCCTGATGATATTATTCTGAGGTTCTCTGACATGCTTAGAGCACAAATATAAATATTCATATATATGATACACATATTTATATACATATGCACATGTATACACAGAGAGAAATAAGAATTTCTGCTGGCTGGTATTTCTTTCTAACTCCTTTTCCTTTGCTCCTGGGTAGCTTTTTTTGTATTTTGTAACTTTAATTTATAATGTGTATTGGAAGGGGAGATTAGTATGAGCGCAAGAGAAAGGCAGAGCGTGAGGTGCCAGAGAGAGGGGGGGGGATGGAGTGAGGATAATGGTCCTATTTTAGAGTCAGTTTAGTGTCACCAAAGATCCACTCACCTAGAAGTAAACACTAGTGAAATCAATGGTTTGTACTCCTGAGTCAGGTCAGTGTGAGTGTTCCTTTTTTTCAAGCTGACTGTGATTCCAGCTACAAAGGTTGGTGATGTTCCAGAAGGTAACTGGAAATAATTGACCCTTGAGTCTTGCAAACCTAGACCCTGTTCCTCAAATGAACCATTTCTACCTGTCTTAGGAGGGTAGGGACCTGGCTGACTCCAGATATGAAAATTATTGATGCTGCTACTAGGAGACCACAGAGGTCTTCTTTGTTGGTAGTTGTGACTGATACATAATTTAGCTTTGCATTTTTGCTTCTCTTCCTCTTTTTTCTTCTTCTTCTGGTATATCCTTTTTTCTTATGTGAATTACTGGTGGATTGTTGAGTCAAAGTGCATATTACTACAAGATGCTTGCCGTACTGTAAGATTATTTAAATTGATTTGTACTTGTTATTGGATTATCTGGAAATGCTGTTTCGTACTAGGGCTAATCAAGCCTGAACTCTCCTAGATGCCAAGGTGGCTTAACTGAGACTGTTGGACTTTGGACATATCATCAGAAGAAATTACTCACTTGAAAAGATAATAATGCATAGCAAAGTAAAAGGCAGTAGGGAAAGAGGAGGATCAGATTACAGGTTGATAGACTCAATCAAGGAAGCCACAGTCCTAAATTTGCAAGATCCAGAGCAGAACTGTTGATGACAGACTGACTTGGACCTCCCTCATTCATAGGGTCACCATAAGTTGAAATCAATTTGATGGCAGTTAACATTGGCAGTTAATAAACATTTTTTATGATGCTACTATAGCCCACTTGAAGCATGGTTTTACTATAAAAAAGTTTTACTAAGTCCTGATGTTCATCCTCATAAATAATGATGCTATACTTTTGATACCTCAAGCAGAATTCCACACACTGAATATCGGTATCACCATCAACTGTTAAAGACACAGGAGCTCTATGGGGAGAGGAGATGACAAATAAAAATGAGTCAGGGTTGTGCTCCGTGCACTTTTGTATATAATTTATGTGCTCCTACATTATATGCAAAGAATCTGTACAACAATTTAGAAAGGTGTGCTTCTGAATGGGAAATTAGTGGTGTGTGTATGTTCAACCTTCATAGTCTCATTTGTGTTTTGCATTAATAAGCAAATCATTTTTACAGTATGTGGATCTGTCTGCCTCAGTGTCAGCATTTAGACTATGGCAACACAGAACAGGGTGGCCAGAGTAAAAGCTGGAGATTGATCTTGACCTTTAACAACTGTGTAGAAGTGGGAATTTCAACAGGAGTTGCTTGTTTCCTGGTTGTGTGACAAGCAAAATCTGCTGAAATTCCCTCTTTTACACAACCTTTAAAGATACAAGAGACCTCTTCAGTTTTCAGTCTAGAAACCCTGAACCAGACTGATACCAGTGAAGGGTATGAGATTTACTGATCAGGATGGGGAGGGGAGTTAGGTGATCTGTTTCTCCTGGGGATTTTGGGAATTTTAGCCTCAAAGCCACATTTCTAAACTCTGGGCCTCTGTGTATATTATATCTGAAAGAGCACTGAGTGGGACATTTAAGACAGAGGCTGCATCCACACTGCAGAAATAATCTGGTTTGACACCACTTTAACTGTCATGGCTCAATGCTATGGAATTTTGGAAATTGTAGTTTGTTGTGGCATCAGGGGAGAGAACAACAAGTTACAACTCCCAGAATTCCTTAGCATTGAGCCATGGCAGTTCAAGTGGTATCAAACCAGATTATTTCTGTAGAG
The DNA here is from genome assembly GCF_019175285.1 of Sceloporus undulatus. Taxonomy (NCBI): domain Eukaryota; kingdom Metazoa; phylum Chordata; class Lepidosauria; order Squamata; family Phrynosomatidae; genus Sceloporus; species Sceloporus undulatus. The sequence continues at coordinate 23,035,880 of NC_056526.1, read as the reverse complement.
CAGATGCAGCCTGAGTGATGTCCTCTGAGTTCTCTAAAGCCTTAAAGAAGGCAATATTTGGTTTGAAAATCTAGAGTTGGAAAGACTGCCAGAAGAGGAAGACTAGTTACCAATTGACCTAGCTTCAGTACTATAGTTTCCTTCTCCCTCTTTCTGGTTTATCTTTTGAGGAAGTGTTCCACAAGTTCATTGTTTGGGATAATGGCCTTTCTTTCTTAAATCTTGTGTTTGTAAATCTAGAGAGAGAGAGAAAGAGGAAGAGGAGTAGGGCACTAAAAGCATCCTAAGTAGCCTTTTCTACATAATTTCTAGGATAGAGCAGAGAGAGACTGTATTAGTGGCTGATAAGGAATGTCAAGCTGTGGGTTCATTTGTATTGTTTGCTTTGTCCCAGCAAATTGCTTTGCACTCAGTCAAAATTTGTATTAGAAGACAAAGCAAATATTCAAGCCACCAGTAATGGAGAACAGAGTTTTGCCTGTAACATAAGACTTAGCATGTTAAATAACCTGCGCCATAATTGGATGGACTCCCGCCAAAGGCATTTGGGAGGCATAATTGTTTCAAAGGGGAAACTTTTTTTTATTATTTTTTTGCTGAACTAAGTTGGACAAAATGAAGAAAAATGTCTCTCTTCACTTACACAAAAGAATCTGCTTTTATGTTTAATTGGAGGACTCCCAAGTGCCGTCGCTCAGGAACAATGTGTTTTTAAAGGTCATGGTAATTCTTTACATCTGTTACACTATTCACTTGAAGACTTCTGTGCAGTGCTGATTTTACTGATGGTGGCCTTTAAGTACAGGTCACTTGCCATAATTGAATAACTGCTCAAAGGCCCCTCAGAATATGACAGCTCCAGAATGGAAGCTCCAGAAGGGTTCAGAGTTAGTCTTCCTTCTGCATTCCCTGTTTAGGTCTGAATGAAATTCAACCACAAAGACTTCTGGACAATACCTTATCCTTTTTGTCAATATATGTTGGGCCAAAATTTGGAAAGGAGACTTTGGGGATCACAGCTTCCAGAATCCCCTGACCAGCATGCACAGGAGGTATGCTGACTAGAGGATCCTGGGAGCTGTAATCCAAAAAAGTAACTTTTCTAAGTTCTGATAGTGTTCTCTCTCATTCATTCATTCATTCATTCATTCTCTCTCTCTCCCCTCTCATATAGGTATTGTGCAATATACTTTATAATCAAACTGCTGAAAATCTCTCAGCTATGTCTCAGCTAATATATCACTTTTGTCCTAGAACTGGGTGATGTTTACCATGATGTTTACTGCAAATGGGAATGTAACAGTGCCTGTCTTGTTTACAGTCTACAGAATGTTCAGTTTATGTATTGTTTCATTTTAGGGATATCATTTAACAACTTATATGTATATGAACTTTGATTCACCCTCTTTTAAAATCGTGATTTACTCAATAAACAATGTCCCTGAGCTTTTGCTAAAGAACATGGTTGGCTTGTGTGTGTGTGCGTGTGCACGCATGTCTCTATCTAAAGCTGATTTATTTTTCAAGCATTGACATAACTCATTGAAAAAGAACACAAGAACAATGATAACAGTTGACTCATAAATTTATCCATTGACCAGAAAGGTGACTGGTTTCCCCCCCCAGAAATTCTCAAAGGCAAGCTTTAAAACCAGAGATGTTACTTGAAAGATGGGGCTATCTGTGAAAATGCAGCCATCTGTCTACCCAGTTTTTTCTCATCTCCATAAAACCCAACACAACCTATTCAGTTGGTTCAATAAATCTGGTTGATCACTATTTCTTCACGTTGTTGTTGTTGTTGTTGCTGTTGTGTGCCTTCAAGTCATTTCTGACTTATGATAAGCCCAAAGGGAATCTGCTGTGGGATTTTCTTGGCAAGCTTTATTCAGGGGGTTGCCTTTGCTTCCTTTTGAGGTTGAAAGAATATGACTTGCTCAAGGCCACACAATAAGTTTCCATGGCAGAGTGGGGATTCAAACCCTGGTCTTCAAAGCCATAGTCCAGCACTCAAACCACTGCACCATGCTGGCTCTTCACTGTCTACACATTATTGCTATTACAGTCGGCCCTTCTTATACACGGATTTTTTATACACGAATTCAAGCATACACGTTTTAAAATGTTCCAAAAAAGTATAAATTTACCTTGATGTTCCATTTTTTATGAGGGACACCATTTTGCTATGTCATTATATTTAATGAGACTTGAGCATACACAGATTTTGTTATACACGGGGGATCTTGGAACCAAACCTCAGCGTATAACAAGGGTCCACTGTACTTGCTATTGAGGAGGAGGAGAAAAGTTTGCTTGTCTGAAGGGAAACAGAGTTTCACACAGGTTTGTCAGGCTAGGTGACAGCTTTGTCTTTCTTCTTACCTTTAATTTCCCTCAGGGATGTAGTGGACTAAAATTAATATAGTGGAGATAACAACAGTCCCAGGAAGTTTCTGTCCCACAAACACATCAACAGATAACATAGCTGGAAAGGCTGCAAAAGATGAGCTCCAGCACCATCTCATCATCTTTGCTCAGGTTGAATGGCACACTGAAGTGGCCACTTCACCAAGCCCTTCCTCTGCCAAAGATGGGAAGGATGAGCCAGCAGTGATGCTAGTGGGGCAGTGAATCTGTTGTACTTTGAAGGCACTAGCCAAGGAGCTGATCTATATCTTCCAAAAGATTCATACCTTGGACAAATCTTTTAAAGAAACCTGGAATGGATTTACCATTTATGTGTCATGGAAACTGCCAACTACCATTTTAATCTTAAATGAAAATGGGGCCAGCTCACTGAAAATGATCCAGTCCCTTCCTGGTTGAATATAAGCAGTACTCAAAGGACAGTAGAAAGCTTCATGTTTCTCTCCAGTCTGGAAAACTGGGGAAGTGATTGTCTTCCCAACATCAGCAAACCAGCCTTCCTCTCAAGAAAGAAAACACAATGGGATTATTTTTCCTCAGTGCCATCTGTACATTTTAGGGCATAATTTAGCTTAATTGCATTGACCTGGGTTACCCTTCAATAGCTTGGGTCCAAAACACACTTCAGAAATAATCCAGTTTGAGACCACTTTAACTGCCCTGGCTCAATACTAGGGAATACTGGGAACAGTAGTTTTGTGAGACATTTAGCTTTCTCTGTCAGAGAACTCTGGTGTCACAACAAACTACAGTTCCCAGAATTCCCAGACTAGCACTGAGCCAGTGCAGTTAAAGCGGTCTCAAACTGGATTATTTCTTCAGTGTGTTTTGGAGTAGATTAATCTCTGCTTTTCAACCAACTGATCAGATATTTTTAATGATTGTACATAAGTTCTGCTTATTAGTAGGAAAACCAGCCTGGGATTGGGATTACAGTCTATTCTGGATGAGGTTTCTGGGGGAGCTTTTGGGCCCAAAGCTGTGCTTGGGAAGCCAAGTTGCTGCAGTGCCCAGGAGCACCTTTGCCCAGCTTTGGCTGGTGTGCCAGATGAGCCCTGTCTTGGGGAAGGCAGATCTGGCCACAGTGGTTCATTCCTTAGTTACCTCTCAATTAGACTACTGTAATGTGCTCTAGATGGTGCTGCCTTTGAAAACTGTTGGGAAGTTACAACTAGTGCAAAATACACCAGACAGAATACTGTCAGGTGTGCATTTCAGAGATCATATAACACTGCTCCTGCAAGAACTTCACTGGCTTTCAATTTGTTTCCAAGCTCAATTCAAGGTGCTGGTATTGACCTACGAAGCCCTAAATGACTAGAGGCCAAGATATCTGAAATATTGCCTCCTCCCATATGAGCCTGCCAGAAATCTGAGATCTTCAGAGAAGGCCCTGTTGTGTATCCCAATACCTTGTGAAGTTAGGTTGGTGGATACAAGTAACAGGGCTTTGTAACAGCATCTTGACTATGGAAGTCCCGACCAAAGGACATTAGGCTGGCCCTATCTCTTTTAAGCTTCTAGTGGGCAGCCAAAACAGTGCTGTTCCACATGGCATTCCGTGTTTGAAACTGCTCTTTTAATTGTTTCAAAACTGAATTCTAAGATTTAGATTTCTTTTAGAAGTTTTTAAAGAGTATTTTAATGTGTTTTAAACATGTTTTCATCTTTGTATTATTTAAATTAGTTTTTGCTTATTTACCTGTCAGGAGTAGGCTGACAGAAAATACAGAAATACTTAAAATAAGTAATATATAATACAGGTAATGACAAGAACCCAATGTGATGCCACGGTTTGAGTGCTGGACTATGACTCTAGAGGACAGCATATGAATCATTGTTTGTACATGAAACTCCATTGAGTGACCTTGGGCAAGTCATACTCTCTCAGCCTTGGAGAATAGCAATGGCAAACCTCCTCTGAAGACATCTGCAAAGAAAATCCTGTTATAGAGTCGCCTTAGGTTCACCATAAATCAGAATGGACTTGAAGGCACAACAACAAAAACAGATAATGGCAATAAATGATTGTAATGTATGGAAGTGTTAAACAGAATTAGTGAGCACCAAAATTATATAATAGTCTCACAAGGGATCTGTATGAAAGCAGCATCTTTCTCAGATGCCTGACACATCATTGCCTGTCTTGCCCTCCCTTCAGTCCTGCTGCCCAGGCTCACACTTCCTTCTGGGGCAGGAAACACAGGGCAGGGCAGTGGATAGGAATGTAGGCCAAGGCAGTTCATTGGGGCCACTGGTGGGGAGTGGGATGCTGTTGCAGGGCTGTTGGTGAGATGGAAAAGGGAACCAGTGACAGCAGGGGTGGGCGCAGATTCCTTTCCTTCTGGGGAGGAGGACCAGTCCATGGCCACCCCTGCTGCCACTGCCACTGGCATTTCCTTTTCCCAACCTGGACAGCAGCCATGCCAAACATGGAAAGGGGTGCTGGGCAGCAGCAGCACCCCACTAGTGGGCACAGTAGGTGGATGGCAGAGGTTCCATGGCTGTTGGAGAGAGGCAGCCAGGTAGATCTTGGGACAGATAGTCACCTCCTTCTGGGGTGTCACCCAGTGCAACCCACTTCCCTGAACCCCCTAGTAATGCCCCTGAAACAAACAAGTCCTTGGCCAATGAACCCAATGGAGCTTGGTGGCTCTAGTGTCAGTGGAGTAATGAATCTTCTCCAGATTTTGTTTAAATTTTAAAGGAGCTATCCAAAGTGCTGGAACTATTGGGAGCTATGGGGGGTGGGGGAGATAACTTTCAGTACCTTGGATTGGACTGAAGCCTAGAGCAGATTCATCTCCCCGCTGACCTTGGAGTCACCAGTCTCTGCTGCATGGAGCTTCAGTTAGGTCTTCTTTTTAGTTATCATTGTGTGTCTTCAAGTCATTTCTGACTTATGGTGAATCTAAGGTGATCCTTTTACAGGGTTTTCTTGGCAGGTTTCTTCAGAGAAGGTTTGCCATTACCATGGCTGAGAGACTGTGATTTGCCCATTTGTCCCCCTGTGGGTATTATAATCCCAGACACACATACATATGATTGCACCGTAATAACTGCACTGGAGAAATAAACACATCTGCCCATAACCATACACAGCCCAAATTCTCTGTGCTTATTACAGATTACACAGAGATCATAGAAGTGGTTATTTTTTTGCTACATATCTCAAAATTTATGTATACACTGTCTTTCTCTTAGATTCTTTTGTGGGCCCAAGGTGGCTCACAAAAAATTAAGATAAAAACAAAACACTTTTGTAACACTATTAAAATCATCACACTAAAACAATATGTTAAAAACAATAGAAAATCACTGAAAAGCATCACAAGTTTTTAAATAAAGCACCCTCCCTTCTCATAAGAAGCCATGCTAGCTAGGGGATTCTAAAAGAGTAAAAAAAAAAAAAAATGGGGAAAAAAGGATTTTCTCCTCCAAGATCTGTTAGTATCGGTATAGTCCTATTCATTTCCCCAGAAGTGTGGCATCCTTTTCCAACAGCCTAAGAAAACTTATTTGTTCAAATAGTTCCAGCCATGTCCTCCAGAGTTCTTCAGTCCCATTTCTGGAGCTCCTTCTGAACTCCAGCTGTGAGTCTCAGGTTTCAGGGCTCTCTGAAATTCCCTGTTTTCACTCAAGCTTGTGGTTTGCAGAGAACTTCCAAGGAAAGTGAAGTGTTTTATTCCAGCTAGCCTGTCCTGTCCAAGTGACCTCACACTGGCCAAAACTCATCTCAGCCACATAGGCAAGGAAGAGATAGAAGGCTGGCATAAGAATATATGCTGTGTCTTCCATTAGAGCTGCCTGCTTCTTTCTTTCTTTCTTTCTTTCTTTCTTTCTTTCTTTCTCTTCTTCTTCTTCTTCTTCTTCTTCTTCTTCTTCTTCTTCTTCTTCTTC
>NC_056526.1:23023716-23029543 GCF_019175285.1 Sceloporus undulatus | reverse complement strand
CTATTTTGCTAGACAATAGAGTAATGAAAAGTGGAAGGGATTTTAGGAGAAAGAGAGACAGAATGGACCTTATTAGGCTACTGAGAGTAACATCACATCCAAACAGAAATACACAAGAGATATGGGCTTGACAAAATAGTTTCACTTCACTAAAAGGCTTTCATTCTCTTCAGATGTCAAACAGGCTCAAATGGTTTGGCAAAAATGGGATTCCATAACTTGTCCACACCAAGTACATAAGCAGAGGGCTGACTTGATTCAAATGATTTCTATTCCAAAATAGAATACAATTTCCTCAAAAGACCATCCAAATAAAGAAGATGAAAAACATCCAGTGCAGGAACACAACTGAGACTTGCAACATTAATGGACAGGGAAGGCTTTTTAAAATCTGTTTTGGGATGAAATCTGATCATCAGACAAACTATCATTCGTCCAAAGCTGAAAGGACACTTCCATTTGTTTTCCTTTCAGTCAAAAACTGCATACACGTGTTACTTGAGGATCCAGTCATCAGTCACCTCTCTTCACCCCTTGATGTCAAATTAATATTGAAAATGAAGGTTTCAGCAAGTAGTCAAAAGGGGACGCCCCAGCACAGGAAACCAGCTATACCAAACCTGGATGGCTCAGCATGGGAAAAGCCAAGGGACTTAGCCAAGATGAGATTGCTCAAGATCGAAATCAGCATAATCCCTTCACTAAGGAGTGTGATGGTGAGTATTGGGACCTGGTGATTGCTTGCGTATCACAGACAAAGGGAGTTTCCTTTTGATAATGAAATTCTGTTTGTATGAAGCCGTTCACACCAATTGTCTGGTCATTTCTTCATATCTGATTTCATTCTTCTCCCCTGGGAAAGTCATTTAATCTTGAGAAAGCCATTTAGTTCCTGAAACACTGCCCCAGGACCCATTTTGTGATGTAAATACATGTACCCGAACAATAACAATTTGGTTCAGTTTGCAATCAGGCAGAAACTCTGTCAGATTCAAAACTTCTTAGTACTGCTGTCTGTGCCACAGCAAACATACTGGGTCATATTCAACTCCCAGATTTTCCCCAGCATCTGGAACTGGCAAGCATTGCCCATTCTAATCCTTTAATTTGCTATCCACTGCCACCTTTTTATTTCTCTTAGTTCTTGTGTGTGTATGTGTGTGTGGGAAAGAGTGAGTGCTTAATGTGCATGTTGATTCCCTCTTTAATAAATTATACTAATTCTGGAGTTCTGTGGATTTAGAACTGGCATAGAATGGCTTAAAATCTTGGCTTTATGCTACCAAAGCCCTCTCACAGCTTCCTACTGAGCTAAATTAATGTCCCCATTGAATACAATTTGTGAGTGTCCTCTCAGGACCCCCTGCAATTTAGGTAGCACATGCCTTGCTTAGCTATGTGGCTGGCCATTTGTGTGAACAGCACACAGGATATTCAATATTCTCATGTAAATTTTGTTACCTGATTTTGACCTACTATGGTCCAAGGACTAATGCACTAAATGTTCTAAGACTAAGGTATGTTGGACAATGTTAAAATATTAGTGAACTTAGGAGAAGAGACATGGGATTTGAAAATCTCCTCCCACTCCCTCCCATTCAAGGACCAGTTGCATCCCCCCCCCCAATGAAAACCACATATTTTAAATGCACCCAGGTATCATCTGTTCACTTCTCTCTAGCTGAAAATCAGAAAATTGCTGTCAGTCAGGAGATAATGACTAATATAAGACCCTCTGGGCTTGGACTACACCTCACAGATGATGAAGGATACAGTTTCAAAAAGATACACATATATTTTGCTGATGCTTCCCTGCATCAGGAAGGCTAAGGGAAGAGAAAAAAATGTGAAAGGATAACTGGGGTCACCAGTTCTTATGCAGGTGCCTGGAAAGCAGGATGCAAGACAGCTTACATCCAATTAGAAACAAGGACCAATTTAAAAACTATTCGTACAATTTAAAAACAAACAAGCAAGCAAGCAATGCTGTTTAAAACACAATAATTACAATCACAGGATCACAGAGCTGGAAGAAACCACAAAGGCCATCCAATCCAACCCCTGCCATGCAGGGATACATAATCAAAGCACCCCCGACAGATGGCAATCTATCCTTTGTTTAGAAGCCTCCAAAGAAGGAATCTCCACTACACTCTGAAGCAGTATGTTCCATTGTCAAACAGCTCTTACCATCAGGAAATTCTTCCTAATGTTTAGGTGGAATCTCTTTTCCTGTAGTGTGAATCTATTGCTCTGTGTTCTAGTTTCTGGAGCAACAGAAAACAAACCTGCTCCATCCTCAATGTTACATCTCTTCAAATATTTAAACATGACTATCATGTCATCTTTTAACTTTCTCTTCCCCTGGGTAAACATAAATTGGCTGGGAGCCTGAAGAACTCTGGACTGAAGCCAGGGACACTGTCAGGGAGGAATGCCAAAAGATGCTATCTGAGCCAAAAAGAAAGAGAAAGATCAATGGATGACAGATTAAACTGTTCAAGCAGTTAAGGACATATAAGAAGCAAAAGTTAAAGGTGCCAGAAATAGAGTCAAAACCATGAATGTAACTGTTCAATGACTTGTGCAAAGTGACAAGAGGAACTTCTATAATAATCAATGCAGAGAATTAGAAAGTGATAACAACAAAAGAAGAACAAGAGACCTCTTCCACAAGATCTGAAAAATCAAATAGGAATTTAAATCAAGAGCGGGGTTGCACAGAAACACATTACATGACTAAGAATAATTTTTTAAAAGATGAAAACAATACATGGAAGAACCATAAAGAAAGCAGAGGATGACAGATGACAGCACCATATAAAGATGAACCTCCATTTAAAAAAAAAATTAAGTGGAATCTGCATTTGACAGAAACAAACCACCAGGAGCAAATGACATACCAATAGAACTTCTTCAATTCACACAAAGAGAATCTACTCTAGTTCTAACTAAAATATTTCAGCAAAAATGGAAAACAAACCTATGGCCCAGAGATTGGAAATGCTCAATATATATCTCAGTCCTCAAGAAAGAGGACACTATGTAACCACAGGACCACTGCCTTAATTTCCCATGAAAGCAAAGTGATGCTCAAAATTCTACAATAAAGACTTTTACCATATACAGTGCACCCGCCCCATACATGGGCTTGCCATCCACGGACTCAAGGTCATGTGGACAGCAAGCCCTGGGCATTAAAATGGCACGCACACCCAGGAGCACATGGCCATAACAAACAACGGGACTTGAGGTCTCGTGTTTTTTTCCCATACGCTGGGGGGCGGGGGGCTGGAACACATCCCTCGCATACACAAAGGGTCCACTGTATAGACAGAAATGCCAAATTTCCAATCTGCATTTAGGAAAATAAGAAACACTAGGGACCATATTGCAAACATATGTTGAATAATGGAGCACACTAAGGAATTTATGAAGAAAATCAGCCTCTGTTTTCTAGAGTATAGCAAAGCCTTTGATTGTGTAGATCATGAAAACTATGGACTGCTGATTAAAGAAATGCATGTGGCACAACATTTGATTGTCCTGATGTGTAACTTGTACTCAGGACAAGAGGTTACTATCAGGAAAGACTATGGTGAAACAGAATGGTTTTCAATTGGAAAGGGGACTTTTTTTAAAAAAATGGAGGACACGCAAAAAAATTTGCTGATTTTTTAAAAAATGTTAATATAAATGCATGTTTCTGAGGCTTCTATAGGCAATTGCCCCCAAAAGGCCCCGGCGGCAATCGGCGGCAGGACCGGGCTGGGGCCGATCCCAAGGCCTTGCCGGGCCACATCTGGCCCGCGGGCCGCAGGTTGCCTACCCCTGGTTTAAGATATGCAGATGACACCATACTGCTAGCAGAAATTAGTAACAACTTGAAATAATTACTGGAGAAAATCAGAACAGAAAGTGCAAGGGCAGTTTTACAACTGGATATTGAGAAAAGAAGATAATGGCCACAGATGCATTACATAACTTTAAAGCAGATAATGAAATAGTGAAATAGTTGAAGATTTTTCATATCTTATTTCAGTCATTAATCATAATGGAGACTGCAGTCAAGGAATCAGAAGACTAGGGTTTGGAAGTGCAGCTATGAAGGAACTAGACAAGATCCTGAAATGTAAAGACAGATCATTGAATACTACAGGTAGTAGTCCATGCTATTGTATTTCTCATTTCTATGTATGATTGTAAGACCTGGACAGTGAAGAAAGCTGGCAGGAAGAAAATCAACTCATTTGAAATGTGGTGCTACTTCTGAGTATGCCTTGTGTAAGAGGTCCCTATGAAATTCATGGGGTTGCCATAAGTTGACAGGTGGCTTGAAATCACAAAGACATGGACAGGCATATTTCTCTACATAAGACAGTTCCTTCTGCTGACAGCAGTTTGCCATGTGCAGTTTTTGTTTGAAGGACACAAAGTGTTCCTTTTTGGTTACTTTGAAACAAAATGTTTTTTCATGCCACCAGAAAATTTCTCAGGTCAGGTGTCTTCTGAGAAAGATTTGATAAATGTAAAAGCATGCCCTTTGGTTTCTGCCTGGTCTTGTTTTGATTAATTCCCGTAATGCTCTCTCAAATTCCAGGCTTTAACCAGTAATCAAGGTCCATTTCTGGCTTAAGAGGCATTTGGGTCACTCTAAAGACTGGCCTGTTCCTTTTCATTACTGACCTGTGGCATTGGTTGCCAGACCTTCTAACTGGAAGCCCAGATGCCACAACCTTACCACTGCCTATTTTCTTGACTCCTTTCGTCCTTTTTAGAGTCGTAGTTTCCTCTTCAATTAATTTCAAGCGAGCGTTGAACTGCAGCAATTCTAAGTTCTCTTCTTTCTCCTGTGCCTCCTGTCAGTCATCCTGTCACTCATTTTTAGGCAGACGGAGAAGCAACGGGGGGCTGGAATCAAATTATTTTTAATGAGCCCTGACACATCCTGATTGAGTCTGTTCTTCTTAGCCAGGGTTAAGTGTCAGGGCTATGCAGTGCCATATACCAGATTTTTGTCGGAAAAGAGAAATAAAGCAAATAATAGTGGTGTTGTGTCTGTTCTCTGTTGTGGGCTTCTTTCAAATGGTCTATTTTGCAAAACACAAACGCAGCAAGTAGCAAGCAGTTGTGGAACAATTGTTTCCATTCATTGTGTTGTGCAAGCCACAGCAACAATCACTGAGCCTTACACAGCCTGCTGGCCAAGCAGGAAAGCTGGTGGGGGAGTAGTTCACTGACATAAGATGCTATAATTGTCAGTAGAACAGGCAGCATTATTGATAAAGTAAATTAACATGGGACAAATCTATCTCTGTCTCTATCTCTATCTCTATCTCTATCTCTATCTCTATCTATCTATCTATCTATCTATCTATCTATCTATCTATCTATCTACTTACCTACCTACCTACCTACCTACCTACCTATGGACACAGTGGCTCAAGTGGTTAAGATGCTGACTCTGTTGATTGCAAGATCAGCATGTTGGAATTCAAGGCCCGAGTGCCACATGATGAGGTGATCTCCCATCACTAGTCCCATCTTTTGCCAACCTAGCAGTTGGAAAGCATGCAAATGCAAGTAGATAAATAGGTACCATTTTGGTGGGAAGGTAAACATTCTGTGCGATCATGCTGGCCACATGATCGCAGAGTAGTCTCTGACAATGATGGCTCCGGATTAGTAATGGAGATGAGCATCGCCCGTCATGGTTGGATATAACTTGACAACCTTGTCAACAGGGAATATCTTTACTCTCTATCATCTATCTATCTATCTATCTATCTATCTATCTATCTATCTATCTATCTATCTATCTATCTAT
>NC_056526.1:23007851-23023706 GCF_019175285.1 Sceloporus undulatus | reverse complement strand
GAGATGATGTTAATGGAAGGAAAAGAAAACAAACAGTGAACTCAGAATTCAAAGAATGAGGAAGAACACACAAGTTAGGAGGGGCTGTGGCAGTTTGCTTTGCCTGACTCTACTAGGAAGAGTAAAATTCCTCTCCTTTTTTCCTCTTCCCCTGCTGAACTAATAGAGTACAAACTTACTTCTGCACCTTGAACTCAATTTTCAGCAATTGATGTAAGTTGAAGAAAAGGGGGAAAGTGGGAGGAGGACAGAGAAACTGGGACATTTTAAAAGCAGCTGAAAAAGTGAATTAAACTGGGTCTGCCAAACTGGGATAATTGGAGGGTATGAGAGCCTCAGTCCAGTCGTAGAATGCAGATCATGGCAGATGTTTCTAAAGAGGTGGGAGATGGGTGTTGTTAGTAGGAGAACAACAGATGAGAGGTGGTGAAACCTTTCCTCACTAATTTATCTCCCACTCATTACACCCTCTCTTTCTCCTGAATGGACTTATTTTCTTAGCCATTTCTCACTACACATATTATAGCTCTGCGGCTGCACTTTAATCATCATGGTCTCACTGTACAGGATCTTGGACTGAGAAGTTTAGGAAGGGATATTTAACATTATTAGGCTGAGAACATTAATGTCTTACTAAACTATATGCTCCAGGATTCCATAGGATGTAGCCATGGCAGTTAAAGTGGAAACACAGTGGTATCAATGTAGAGTATGAATGGGTACTCAGACTCTTTGGTCCAGACATGAGAGGAGAGTTTTTTGTGGTGGGGCTGTTCAGTGGAGGAAGGCAGTGGTGCCACTAGGAGAGTGTGAGGTGTGTGGCCCACAACAGGTGACACCTCAGAAGAGGGGTGATGCCCAGTTGGGCCCTCCTCTTTCCACAGGGTGAGAAGTGGCAAGCATGCCCCTCCTGGCTTTGCCGCTGTCATGGCCTACTCCTGAGGACGTAGCCACTGGTGTGGTAAAGGAGAAGGGCCAGCATGCTCCTCCAGGCTTCACCTCCTCCTTAGGAGGAGGCCACTTGTACGTCAAAAGGCCAGCATGACCTTTTGGCCACTACCGGCCCGCCCCACCCAGCAACCCCTCTGCACCAGTGACACCAGGCATGGGTTAATCATGTTTTCCCCCCCACATAGCACCCATCCCTTTTAAATCACCTTTCTTTCTTTCTTTCTTTCTTTCTTTCTTTCCCACTTCGTAGCCACTTTCAGCCACATAGTTTTGTTGCTAATTAGTGCCTCACAGTTTCGTCTCTTAAACCACAAGCTGATTAGCATTCCTTGAGAGATATTTAAAAGAAAGACACTTTTGATTCTGGTCTAGAACACACTGGAATGAAATTCCTTGAATTCTGAGTTCACTGTTTGTTTTCCTTCCCCCTCCATTACCATCCTCCCACAGTGTTCTTGACTGATAGGAATAATGTCTTCTAACAAGCTTTCAGTGAACCACAACTCTTGCAACTTTTAGGGAAAGAGAAATGGCAGCAGTATTGGAGAAATTGTCAGCAAGTTTTAAAATCTGCAGCCATTTCTCTTCCTGATACTCTCTTCAGTTTTCATCATTGACATTCTCCTAACCTCCCGAGATTGCCCTTCACTTTCCCCAGACAGCTGTCTGCCCTTCCTCTCTGGAAAACTACCCCCTCCAGTTCATATTACTTTACATATTTCAGCCAATATTCAGTTCTAAGAAATGATGAATAAGGGCCTGAAGAGAAAGTTGAACTCGCTCTCTCTTCCAATATATGACATGATTTTTCATTCCTACTCTAGGCTTTATAAGGCATTAAACAATTGGTTTTTTAATCACAAAGACTGAACATAGTAGTAGAAATGAATGTGTTACCTTAAAACTTTTCCATGGCACTAGTGCCTGCTTTGCAAGTGAAGTGGGTGCCTCTGTAGGGTAGATTCGTGACAATTAAAGTGCTATCAAAGTGCTATAACTGTATGATGTGAAAGGGCTCCTGCCAGGCTACATGATTTCCACTCTGGTATCACAGATGAACTTTGCCCTTCTGGGAAAGGGGAAATCACACTGTAGGATCTGTGGACTACTCAGAGACCTCACAAATATCTTTATGATTCCAATTAATGGCTGTAACATTATTTCTATGCTGACTAGGAAAGTTGAAACAATTTTCATTCCTGGTAGTCCAGTAGATGCCAATTACCTGAGTTTTGGAGCCACCAATTAAATTTTCCACCATGCCTGTTATATAGTGTTATCATGTGCACAAATATGCACCCATTGTAAGGGTCTGGAAATTGCCATTTTGACTTTTTACAATGCCCATGAACAGTGGTCCATAAATTTAGCTTTCCAGACAGGGATATAGAGGTGTGTGGGGGATGTGGACATCACCAAGTGACACCTTAGAGGGAGGTGTCACCTGGTATGCTGGTGAGGAAGGGTGCTAAAGTTCTGGGTTTGGCAGCTTTGCTGGCCAGGTGGGAAAGTGAGTCTCCTCCCTTTCCTACCTCTCCAGCAGCTCCGCCAGACCCGGAAAGGTTGCAAGGCAGCAGTGGCCACTAGTGGTAAGAGATAATAATATAATAATAATAAAATTTTATTTCTATACCGCTGTTCCAAAGATCACAGCGGTGTACAACAAGGATAAAAACAGATAAAAACATCACAACCCCACACCCCAACAGTATTACAAGAATAGCAATAAAAACAATTACAAACAACAACATCCATACAAGTGGCTGTGTAGAATGGAATACAGCAAAACATTGTGAAGGGGAAGAACATAACAACAAGGCTCACGGGGGGAAAGCCTGGCGGAATAAATAAGTCTTCAGGTTCTTCTTGAAGACATCAAGGGAGGTGGAAGTACGGAGCTCATTGGGGAGGGAGTTCCAGAGCTGTGGGGCTGCAACAGAAAAGGCCCTCCGAGATGAAACATATCTAGCATCTGGAACTCTTAAAAGATGTCTCTCACCCGATCTGAGAGTGTGGGGCGGATTGTATGGGTTGAGGCGGTCCTCCAAGTACCCTGGGCCCAAGCCATTTAGGGCTTTATAGGTAATAACCAACACCTTGTAGTCGGCCCAGAATATGCCAAAAGTCCACCTCTGGCAGCTCTGCTGGTCAAGTGGAAAAAGCAAATCTTCTCCCTTTCCCACCTGGCCAACCACTCCATCAGACCCAGAAAAGTTAGTTTAATAGAGGAGAGGTAGAATACAAAACAATCCGCACTGGGTGCCAAATATACTAGGTATCCCACTGTTTCCAGAAGTTTTGGGACATTAACTCCCAGAAGCCCCAGCCTGCATGACAAATGATCAGGAAATCTGGGAATGCAATCTAATCTTTGGGAATACAAGTCTGGAATAATGTTATGTTGTTGGTGTTGCCCTCGTCGTCATCATCATCATTTATTTAAGATAATACACCAAAATATAAAGTACAATTAGTTACACCAAAAATTCATATAATTCATAAGGCATAAAACTCATAAAACATACATACATAAAACATGCATACATACATACGTGTGTGTGCGTGTACATACATACACACATATAAACAGCATATCAGATTTAACTGATGCATCTGAAATCTAGTTGCTCATTGAAATACTATACTCCTGATCACATAGAGTTCTACATAATGGGAATGAGCCTTCAGGCATATAGCAAAGTCCTTTTTCAAATTTCTTCCCCTGTGTGTTACCAGTCCTGTTATTCTTCTTGCATACTGTCATGTGAGGGATAATGGCTAGATAGAACTATTGTTGTGTCTTGCTGCATTCATTTTGAGTCCTGGCTTGTGTCCTAGATAAATAGACAGGGGTGATTTATTTGCTGATCTAGCAGCAATTTGTCTGTTTGGAAAGGATTGAAAGCTGACCTCCCTGTATTAGGTCTCCATCCTTAGTTCTAAGATACATGGTATTTATTTATTTTATAACTTATTTTTAGATTTGTAAACAACAGTTTTGGCCTTTAACATCTCCTAAGGTGGTTCACAGTACAAATATATAATACATACTCCCCACTCCCAAAGTATTTTGCAGTAATGATGAAGCATGACAACTGAGGCTCTGTGGCTGCAATCCTCTGCACACACTCACTTGGGTGTCAGCCCTGCTCAACATAGTAGGATGTATTGCCTGGGAGGCCGGTGCTAAAAACCACATGAAACCAAGTTGGATGAAAGGTCACAACTTTATTTGCAACAGCAAACCAGAACAGAAGGGTTGGCACAAAGCATAAGGTCAGGATCTGAAGCATCGACTAACCCCACGGTTAATTGATAAGCAGCATACCTGGTGACCTCCAGGCGTTGGGATGACCTAGGGACTATGGAACGCCAACTGGCCGCCATCACACTAGGCACTCTCTTGTTCTCAAAGCCCCTAGTCATCGGGTGGCTTAACCAAGTAGTGGCTCCCGCAATGGCCACAATGCATGCCCAGCTTGCCCCTGGGTCCCTATTGACTCCCAAACCAGTGCTCCATAGCCCTGGTATCCAAACCAAACAGATCCTGGCCTATGCTGCCGCCCCAAGTTGTGACAAAAAAACCCAGCACCCTAGCGGAGGGTGGGTGGGAGAGCCAAGCAGCAAATGGCTGCGGGGCCCGGCCAAGTGGCCTATATAAAGGCCAAGGGCCCGCCTCCTCACCCCATGGTGAGGCTCCTCCTCCAAGGCAGCCCCAACCAATGAGCTGCCCTGGGGGACTGAAGCCTCACCATAGAGACTTCCTCTGCCCCTACAGAGTGGTGCGGGCGGAAGGGGCGGGCCCTTCCACCTGGCGCCACCAATCAGGGCGGAGGGCAGGCCCAGCCCGGAAGTTGGGGCCAGGGAGCCGCGCCAGCTCCCGGCGGCAAAGCAGCCGGCCCGTGCAGTCGGGCAGCCGCATTCTTCTGTATAAACATGCATAGGACAGTGTCTTGCATGGTCCTTTGTGCTATTGCATGGCAGTATATACAGTGTTGGAAAAGATGGATGATGAATAACTAAATAGGCTGAAAACACACATTGTTGAAACATCCAACTTTATGTGGCATCTATCCCAGGGTATGGTGGGTGGTCTGAATACTGAGAGGATGGAAATCATTCATTTGTCGTGATATGACCACATTGTGGTGAGGTATAGTCTCATGGTACCAATCTGCCACAGCAGGGAGGGGGAATCCATTAACATGGTCCTTACCTTGACAATTATAGAATCCAATAGATTCCTAAATACTTTGGAATCTTATAGTCTTATAGTACTGATAAATGGGTCCCAAAATCTGGATATCAGAAAATGGGTATGCATCTTATTGCCAGGTTGTGCTGCTGGTGGCAGTTCTGGTGTTTCTCATTCTAGAAATTTAGCACAGCTTAATGACCTGAACAAAGGCATTGCTACCCCTCATTTTGAAATTAAATACCACCAACCCAGCCTCCCTCACTGTCAAGTTGCTCTACAAGTGGAATGAGGAATGAAGGCTCTGTAATAAAAAGAAGAAGAAGAAGAAGTTGGCTGTGCTTTTCATTTGCACTGCAAAGCAGGCTTTTAAAATTACCACCTCTGTCCTAGCATTATAAAGAATTGCTGATCTTTGTCTGTCAAGGTGAGTGGGGTGGCAGTGGACATCAGTCACACCTCCAGGCTTAAGAAAAGCATAAGCTTTATCATCCAGAAATTGTTGGTTATTATACTAAATGCATAAGTGCTGCTGCAAATGGTAGATTCATCAACGATAAGGGAAACAAAGCCTGTATAAGGATGAAAAAGTACTGAACATTCCTCCTGAGAAAGAACTAAATAATTTCCATATGCAGGACTTCTCACCCTGAAATGTCATTATGGGTGACACTGAAACTTACTGGTTTTGGATGAGAGTGTCAGCCATGTAAGTCTGTTTCAAGAAGAAAAGAAGAAAAAAACAGAGTCAGGCAAAGAAGGATCAGCCAACAAAGGCGCACTAAGCATGCATTCTTTCTAACTGAGCCGGGGCTGTGTGTGTGTGTGTATGTGTGTGTACCTTCAAGTTTCCTGTTGATTTATGGCAACCCCATAAATTTGATAAAGTTTTCTTAAGCAAGGAATACTCAGAGATAGTTTTGCTGGTTCCTTCCTCTGAAATATAGTCTGCAGCACCTTCCTTGATGCTCTTCCATTCAAGTACTAACAAGGGCTGACCCTACTTAACTTGCAAGATCAGTCAAAATTTAGTGTCTTTAGGATATTTAAGCCATGATCAAATCTCTACACATTCTAAACATATGTCAAAACATGGAAATGACACGGCAATAAAAAAGCCCTAATTTTGATCCCAACCTTCATATGAATTTCATATGTGGTCACTTACAAAGCAGTCCAACAACAACTTTCCTTTTGTATTTCAACCATGTTAAACAGAGAGGTAGAGGCTGCAATTCTATGCACACATACCTCAGAATAAGCCTTATGGAACTTATCAGGAATTCCTTCCAAGGAAACAAGTGTGGGATTGTGCTATAAGGTTACTTTTTTAAAAGTTTCATTTGAACAATTTAATTCTGGAAATTAGCCATCACTTAACAAAAAGGACAGGTCTTAGAAGGTCTCCCATATTGTGTTTATGTTACTTAATGGTTTTCTAGAACTCCTTTTATTTAAAGAAAGTTACCCCTTGTGTAATCTTGTGTCAAGAACACCATTTCAATTTTTACTTATAAGAATTCCTCGCCACTTCGCAGTTCTTCCCCACTAAAAAGCTCCCAATGCCCTTCAACAAACAAGTATATATCGCAGTTATATGTTAACACAGTAAACAACTCAGTATTCATAAAGCATCTAAATGAAGGCTGTTTATATGAAAATTCCAAACAATTAAGCAAGCTCCTTTTTTCACCATGTTATTACACCCCAAAATAAACATGAAATGATGGTTCTTCAAAACTGAACACATTATGAATATTCATAAGCAAAAGTTGCAAAACCAAGAGACAACCTGTAGACATTCCCTAGCTATATTGACTGATAATCTAATCTAAATGCTTCCAATGGAAATTTATTCCACATGTTTTGTTGTGTGTAAATGTGCACAGTTAAGCATCTTTGGAGTAATATAGCAGAATAGCTCATGTTCAGAATATGAGTGATCACTATATTTTGGCAAAGAAAGATATTTTTTTCATCTGGATTGATTAGGTGGAAAGGAAACTAGCTTGTAAACTACACAGAGAGATGGATTAGATGACCATATTTCGTACAGTACATTTTTACTCATTCTGTAATTCTATGCATACCTTCTGGGGAATAAGTCTTCTTTAACTTGCATTCATAAACACATTTGGCTGTTAGCCCGGGGCTGTACTCTGCTGTTAACCTAAGAAGAGTGTGCCATCTTGTGGAAACAGACAGCATCCTTTTTTAAAGACAAAATTTTATTCCATTGTATGCAAGATTTGATCAGCTTGGCCCCAGGTTAACATTTAATTATGTGGCACAAAATGTATTTGGAATAATTGCAGGTTGTGGGTATCAGTCAACATTAAATCTTTCTCAGGTCATTTATTTTTATAACCTTTCCTTTTGCAAAAACAGACAGGACTGAACTCAGAACTCTACAGCATTGAAAAGCCTTCTCTCAGATGAAATTGAGTGCCAAGCTCACATCCCCTTTCCACACTGCATTTGAGGTAGAATATATATTTAGTAGGAATTTCATACTTAAAAAAGACTTTCAGTATGAGAATTGGTTTAAAGCAGTGTATACAAAGATGCTGTATATTACATTAGATCATTGCTCTACATAGCTCAGTACTGTGTACATTTCAAGACTGTTAGCAGCACTGCATGATGCTTTCAGGCAGAGGTCTCTCCCAGGCCTGTCTGAAAACACTGTGAATTTATCCTCGTGTGCCACACATGTTTATGCTAGAACTTTCAAGATGGAGAGTCTCTAGGGTTGCCAGGTTAGGACTTTTTCAGACCCTAAGATTTCAGCACCAAAACTAGAGACCTATGAAGAAGCCCCCTTGTGATGCCACAGGGAGTTACATGGTGATGTTACAAGGATGATGTCCAAAGGGCAACCCCTGGCGATGTCATTGAGGATGATACATTAAGCAACAGTTATAGTCTCACAGAATATGCCATTCAAATTCTTTTTTTAAAAAAAACCAAAACCATATCAAACAAATGAGCAATACATGGCCTGCATCAGGAGACACAGTTGACACTGCATATTTGTAGAGTATTTGTTAGGTGAATGTTCTAGGAACCACTGGCCTACAATGAAATGCTATTCCACTCTAAAGTAAAGCAGACCCACTAAATCAACTGCTGAATGGTAAGTCAACACTAATGTCATTTCCATTGATTTAATGAGGCTACTCTAAAAATGAAATCATTCATTTTTAAATATTATACTCCCTTCTCTTCTGAAATGGAGTAAACATTCAGTAATAAAAACAGGGTCTAAAAGTTAGACAGTACAGATACAATACTCTTGCTGGGATTGTAGCAATTTGATGTAAGCCATTGTACAGTGGAACTTGATGGAAACTACCAAAGATAACTTAAAAAACAGAAGCACTGATGTATTTTCCATTAATTTAATAGGGCTACTCTAGTTGGAACTCTAGCTATTTGATGTAAGCCATAGTATGGTGGAATGTGATGAGAACTATCTAAAGGCCCAAACAGACAGGCCCAAATATAGCTGCTTTGGATCACTTTGTAGGTATGCTGTTTAAATGATGCATGCATCCTAAGAGGCCGGAAGTCACACCAGAGCCCAGCTCCAGTCCCAAGGACTGGAGCACAGCTTTGGCACAGCTTATGGTCTCTTAAAATGCATGTGCCATTTAAACAGCATACCTCCAAAGTGACCTGAAGCAGCTTTATTTTGACCTGTCTGTTTGGGGCCTAAGATAACAGGAAAAAATGTTATCTTCTTCTGTGCTGAAGATGTGGGAAAGCAGAAAGGGAGATGATCATTGAAACTACTGTTGCCAAATGAAGATCTTGGCTTCTAAGCCACATCTGGCAGCTTGTTGTTGGACTGTAACTCCCATCTACCTATCCAGCACAATTAATAGGGATTTATGATGAAAACTGAAGAAGAACATCATCTAGAGGCCACAACTTCATACCCTCCAACATTTACATTACAGCATTACAACTACTCACATGCATTCATGCGTAAACATGACATTAATTATTGACAGAGAAGCAGAAAGTAAACACTGGAGAATAATTCTATATTATTACAGTGACAAGGTTCCTCTTTACACAAAAATGGAGACTTAAACAAATACCCACTATCAAAGACCTGACTATCAAACAAATGGGTATAAGAGACAGATTATCTTGAAGTATCAATGGGAACATAATAAAAAATTCAGAGAAAGACTGGAACTTGCTTGAAAATTACTAGAGAAAGAACTAGAAATCAAATATATTCAATTGAAACTAAGCTGAGCTATAGATTAAGACTGATAAAAAGTGTACCACTCCAACAGAAAGAAAAGTCTGCCTCAGAGGGAGCCATCAGGCAGACCCAGCAACATCGGGGACTGCCTGAAGGAAGAGGCCCCTCCCTCTTCAACTGTCATCTCGACCTCAGAGGGAGCCATCAGGCAGACCCAGCAACATCGGGGACTGCCTGAGAGCTGGTGGAGGACTACTTCTGCCGCTGCCCCCCCCCCCCATGTCACCTGGGAAGAAGCTCCCCAGAACTGCGGAGGACTGTCTTGCCGCTGTGGTGGCTTTTTACCAGGGGGGAGGGGTCAGTGAGAGAGGGGTGTTTTTATGTATTCTTAATTGTTTTATTGATATTTGCTGTGAACCGCCCTGATCTATGGAAGGGCGGTATAAAAATAATAAATTTATTTATTATTATTATTATTATTTATTAAAATAGACACATAATATTAACCTTAAGATTTAAGAATATAAGAGGGGAGAGAAAGATAAGTAAAGAAAATGAAAAAAAAATCCAATAAGAAAGCAAAGTTAAGGAATAATAAAGGAACTGAATCTGAGAAAATATTTTCATGCCTAATTAAAGACATTTGACAGACCAGTAGTAATAAGGGCTGTGGCTTGCTGCAGAGCTTTCTAGAGACATCTGGAGTGAACAATGTGTGAAACTGGATACTGGACTTTTGTTTTATTACAGTTGAAGTTAAGAGAGTCTGCTTGAACTGGAAAACTGTTTTTAAAACTGGTAATTGTATGATAAGAGGCTGATCTTGGCGCAAGAAAAAATACAGGCAGCCAGACTTGTTTTAATTCCCCAAAGTTCCCACAAGCCAGTAGTACACTGTAGGAGGCATTTCTCAGAGAGCACAACTGATAATGATGTGTCTTTTTCTGACTATGAGCTATTGTGTTTAGTGTGGAAGGGGAGATCTGCAGAGATTGTTTTCTGCAGAAGTTTCCTAAGGACAAGAAACATGGCACTGTTCCAATTTCTCTTCTTTTTTGGATAGCATTTGGATTTGGAACTTTTGGAAAACTAAAGTAATGGTTTAGTTTTCACCTTCGTAAAGGTTTGTTTTTCTAAAAGACATTCAAAAGCCTTCCTTTACATTTTTTTCCCTTCTGTTTTCAGGGAATATTTTGCAGAGCCAAGGTCTGTTGTTCTATAGATTCTGAGAGTATATCCAGACTTAACAGCGCAATCCTATGCAATCCTAGTGGTTAGAGTTAGCATCCTTTGGATGCCAATATTCAGCAATTGCTAGTTTGCTTGTTTACAGACTGCCTGTTTGTTTGCATTTCCATACTCACTCTCTTCCTGCATCACAATAAGCCTGCAGTTACTTTATCATCTTCTTCTTCTTCTTTTCTTCTTCTTCCTCTCCTCCTCCTCCTCCTCCTCCCTTCTCCATTAGATAATGTATTTCATCTAATAGTAATTTAGATTAAATACATTAGATCAAGTAATTTGCCCAAGTAATTTGTATGTAAACCTCCTACTATGTTTGTTACAAGGAAGGGCCTTGACAGACTGGCACTAAATGCCGACATCGGGGTGGAGTGGGGGAGTGGTGTCCACATGCTGTGAGCCCTGACTCCACCACGCACCCCACCGCATGGCAGGAGGTGTCATAACTCTCCCTTAGCACAGCGTGTACACACGCTGTACCAAAGGAGCGCCAAAAATCCGTGGTGCAGGCAGCAATGGTGCCCTTTCCATGGCCCAAAAACGGAGCCGCTTTTTGCAGCTCCTTTTTGCACTGTGGAAATACCAGATTGGGGCACAGCATGCAGTTGCCATAGCCCTGACCCAGCTAGGACAGCCTCTAAGCCACTTTATATCATTTCTCTCTTTGGTCCTGTGGGTAGGGGGGCATGTGTGGGACTGGTTATTATTCAGCTTCTTTTTTACCTACTTATTACTGTGCTAGAGTAATGCAATACTAGCCTACACATTTCTCAACACTAGTGAATGATGACCCAGACTTCACTGTGACCTAGTATTCACTTTTAACATTTATTTATTTATTTACTTATTTATTTAATTTCACATCATTTCCCCAGAACTGAGGCTCTATGCAGTTAACAGGATTAACACGGATACAACTAAAAAAAGTTCAGATGGAAATGTACAAGGAAAATGTTACGATTGCTAAAATGAAAGTAACTATGTTGTTGTTGTTGTCGTCATCATCATCATCATCATCATCATGTATTTAAGATAATAGACAAAAATATGAAAACACTGATTAATTAAAAACAAGTGAAAAGAGGTTCATTTAAATAAAAAGAAATAAAAGCAGCATAATGCAAGCCTACCAAAATTCCTTTCCAGTTGGTTGCTGAAAGCCTGCCAATTTCTTTAAAAAGTCCTTGCCTGTTGGCAGAGGGTGAACAGAGTCAGTCCAGTCTAACCTCTCTTGGGGGTTAGTGGTGTAGAAATGCAGCATTCAATGGATTTAACAGTCTTACTCCCTCTTTCCATTTTCCAACTCTTGAAAACATTTTCTAAAGCTTCACTTTCCTTATAACAGAACCATGGATCCATGGTGGAAGAGTGCACAGGGACCCACTTTTTTCATGAATCTTGTATATGAAACCCCCCCCCCCAATTCACATACATGGGTAGGAATCTGGTATGCTTCAAATATCTAGGACTTTCACTTCCAGCATCCCTGGCCATTAGTGCCTCCATGTTTTCAAAACAGCACTAAGGGACAGTCAAAATACAAGTTTGCATTCTACCTAAATACTGAATTAATTATTGATTTCAGTTAACTTAGCCAAATATTGTCCACATTAACATATTGTCCACATTCATAAATTGTATATGCACACTTTTCTGTCTATATGAAGGCCAACAGCCATATATACAGAATTTTGGAAGCAGCGGGGGTGGGGGGGTATTTTGTTCATTTTACATAAAAAGAAAAGGTTTCCAAACCTAAAATAAGGGACATCCCTTATATTGAGGGACACCTGCCAGACTTATAAGGGACAACTTTCCAACCCTCAAATAAGTGACATCCTAAGGGACATTTGGCAACACTACTGACTATTGGCAGTGTGGGCAAGGGACCAATAAGAACTCTAATCTAAAAGATCTGAAGGTCACCATGGGGTTGTCCACACTGGCAAAATAAAGTGGCTTCAAACAGACTTGAAGCCTTTCTGTTCAGACAATGCACGGAGCCATACCAGGAGGAAACCAAGATGAAGGTGTGCTCCAAGGCTAAAAACCAAAGCAAAAAGAAGCTCTGATACTCTGTTTTGACATGGAAAATGTGTATCATCGCACTGGCATATAAACATGGAGCCCTTTGGCGGGGAGCGAACGGCCGAGGAGAAGACAGCTGGGATATGGGCCCAGCCGCCTCCTCCTCCCTTTCCCTTCACTCACTGCGAAAGGGCTCCATGGAGTCCTTTGGCGGGGAGTGAAGGGCTGAGGAGAAGACGGCTGGGACACGGGCCCAGCCTCCTCCTCCTCCCTTTCCCTTCTTTTGCCGGCCTCTGACAGAAGGGACCCTCAGGGGCCGGCAAAAGCCGGAGGACAGCCCGCCGTCCTCCATCACCGTTTTGCCAGCCTCTGACGGCCCCAGAAGGGACCTTCAGGGGCCGGCAAAAGCCGTAGGACAGCCCACCGTCCTCCACAGCCCTTTTGCTGGCCTCTGACGACCCCAGAAGGGACCCTCAGGGGCCGGCAAAAGCCGGAGGACGGCCCACTGTCCTCCACTGCTGTTTTGCCAGCCTCTGACGGCCCCAAAAGGGACCCTTAGGGGCCGGCAAATGCCGGGACAGGAGCCAGAGGCTCCTCCCTCTGAAAACGGGCAGAAGGCCCGGCCCCTGAAGGGTGGAATCCCCACCCCTGGAGGGCAGAAGCCCCGCCCCTGGCACTCAGCCCCCATCCTGGGGGTAGAAGCCCCACCCCCTGCACGCGAACTGGAAATGGTTCGCCATCACTGCCCTACAGTTTAGGGGCATTTAGGCCCAGAAAGGACCAAGAAATCACTACCTGTTCAGAAAAATGTGAATTCCAGGGCAATATTTTTATTGTGTACTGCCTTGGTTATATTGTGAGCCACCTTGGGTCCCTTTTTGGGAGGAAAGGCAGCATAGAAATAAAAATAAAATAAAATAAATACAGTCACCAAAGGGAATACATATTTTCCTCTGTGTCTGCTTTTCCTCTCAGTCCCAAAGGTGCTACAGGATCCCTTTGCATACAAATACAAATAGACTGCCAAGAAGAGCTATATTTCATTTTGGAAAATACTAGTTTAATTTAAGACGATATGAGAAGCAGGAATGAAAAGTACTTGATAATGTCAGGAGTTCCCAGGAAATACTTCAAAGTGAAGAAAACTTCATGTGGTTCTCCAGAATAAAATCAGTTTGTACAGGAACAAAACATGGTACTTTCAGAAACTGTCTTTGCATTTGGAGGAGATGTCAGTTTTCCCCAATAGAAGTAAGCCAAGGACAAAAGAGTAAAGTGGAAGGAGGTGACAGAAACTGAGACATTTTAAAAGCAGCTGAAAAACTGGGATGACAGAGGATTAAACAGGACTGTCCCTGACAAATTGGGACAATTGGAGGATATGCTGTCCTTGATCCAAATATGAAAATGAGTAACACAAAACATAAAAGTTTACCAGCTCTCTATCTAGAGACCTTGCTCATGCCATGTAAAAGCCCTAAACCAGCCTAGGTGGTTACAGTTTTACAATATTCAGAATCAAGAGAGAGAGAAAGAGAAAATTGTGCCTCCTTTCTAAGGGACAAAACTAAATGCCTTATTCCAGTGAATGGGTGCATGAAGATGATGGAAGCTAAATAACTCTGGTTATACAGCTTATAAATGAAAAAGCTAAGCTTGTTGCTGAACAATTCTACACTCTTCACTGATGAATATGAAAACAGATCCTTCAAGACTCTCCTTAATGTCTCATATGCTTGTCTTGTATCTTTTTCTTGGCCATCAGCAATCAGGAATGTTCCAAAGGTTTTCTTTGTCCAGATCTGCAAAGCCAACAAAGCACTGTCTTGTTTTGAATACCTGCTGAACTATGTCTAGAACAGTCTGATTTGTTTTCTTAATGTGTCTGCTGTTTTTGTCAGGGTGTTATTTCAAAATGTCCCCCCAAGTCCATAACAGTCACTCTGAAGGAACTGTAATCAAACTATTAATGCCAACTTTGTGAGCATATCAAATTATCTTCTAGAAAGCTAGGGTAGAGATATCATTTCTCAAGATGGCAAGATTTTATGGAAGCAGGTGATTTTCACATGGGAGCACTCAAGACTACCTCAAGGATGGAGAGGGCCCTAGGGAAAATGTCCTGTGGCGAGCCCCCTGTTCATTTAGATGTTCTTCCATTGCTGTGGTGTCTGGGTCCAAACTATGGATGGAAAGAATAAGTTATAAAAATGAACAACAAAGGAAAATGGGTTTCCCATATCTCCTAATGAAGAGAATTCAAAGACAAAGATCTTGCTATGAGAATGAGAAAAGGACGGGACAAGGATGTTTTGTCCCCTGTCTGATAATCTAAATAGCTGCATCAGTTTGGATCATTATGCAAAGGAATCTTGAAGCACCTGTGACACTAATTCAGTGAAAGTAAGAAGTTGGTAGCATTAGATTTTAGTTTCTCAGTTGTGCCAAAGTCAATGAACATTAATACTACCAACTTCTTTCTTTCTCTCAGATAGTCTGAAAGGTGCTAAAAGATCCCTTTGCATACCAATTAAAAAAGTTTCATCTGATGATAATTTGCATTTTGTGTTTTTTGGTGGAGAAAATTGCAATTTTCTGCACAGGAATGTTGTTTTCTACCCAGAAAACCTGATTTAAAGTGTAAAATAAAAGAATTCCTACAGAGAAAATGTATTTTTTCTAGGTAGAAAAACCTGTGGAGTGTGCATGCACAGAATAAGTCCCAAATTGTTAATAATCTTTGGCTGCCATCTGCATGGCAGAAATAATTCAGTTTGATACCACTTTAACTGCCATGGCTCCTGCCTATGGAATTCTGGGGTTTGTAATAATAATTAATAATAATTTGTTTTATTTATATACCGCTATTCCAAAGATCATAGCGATGAACAGCAAGTAAGCTAATTAGCAAGTAAGTTTGCTAATTTGTAGTTTGTTCTGCACCAGAGCTCTCTGAAAGAGAAAGTGAAATGGCTCACAAAACTACAGTTCCCTGAAATCCACAGCCTGGAGCCATGACAAAGTGGTGCCAGCCTGGATTACTACTGCAGCATAGATACAACCTTAGAAAAAAGTGCAGTTTTCAAAGATGTTCTAGCAATGGGAAGAAAAATGAATAAATTAGTATTTGTTTCCTATGAGAATGAAATTAACAAAGCTTTAAATCACTAATAATAATAATAATAATAATAATAATAATAATAATAATAATAATAATAAT
>NC_056526.1:22988665-23007841 GCF_019175285.1 Sceloporus undulatus | reverse complement strand
GACAAATCCCATAGGAAGGAGCCATGACAAAGCAGTGTCAAACAATAATTGTTGCAAATGTCTATCTAGCCTTTCAGTGGCCAACCAGTTTCTGTTGAAAACATAGTAGCTCATGGCTTCTTACAGACTGCCAAAATAAAGCTGCTTCGGGTCTCTTTGGAGGTATGCTATTTAAATGATGCATGGGTCCTAAGAGTCTGGAGGTCACGCCAAAGCCACACTCCATTCCTAAGCACTGGAGTGCAGCTTTGGTGAAGCTTCCAGATTCTTAGGATGCATGCATCATTTAAACAGCATACTTCCAAAGAGACCCGAAGCAGCTTTATTTTGGCAGTCTGTAACAGGCTGTTTCATAGCAACTGGCATAGAGAGGCATACAACTTCTTTGCTACTGGACCGCATAACAGGACACAGGAAGAGAGTTCCAAATAATCCTCTGTGAACCCACTTTTCCAGGTGCTTTTAAAATGTCTCAGTTTCTCCTTCCTCCTCCCACTTTCCCCTTTTGTCCTCAGCTTACTTCAATTGCTGCAAAGTGTGTTCAGTGCAAAAAAATAGTTTTCACTCACCCAACTCAGTGGGGGAAGAGGAGATGAAAGGGTGAGATCTTGCTTTTCCCAGTAGGCAAAAGCAAACAGCCGCACCTTCTCCTAGCTTGTCTCTTCTTCCTGGTTATTGTAATAAATTTTGTCATCTTGACCACACACTGACATTGCGAGATGATGACAACGACGACGATGATGATGACAATTAAAGTTTATTTATATAGTACTGTATGTTTTACACGGCACCTAACATAATCATGAAAACAAGAATACAGTTAAAAAACCTGCCTGTGTTGTACAATCTACAATCAAAAGCAGCAAAGATGATAAAACAACATAACTCTAAAACAGTAAACTATAAAAGTAATACATACTTACACTTATCTAACTACCAAAATTATGCTGTAAACTGGAAAGCTTCCCGAAACAAAATTGTCTTTAATTCTGACTAATGGCGACACTAAGGCAAACAGGGTTTTCTGGGCAAGATTGGTTCAAAGGGGGTTTGCCTTTGTCTTCCTCTGAAGTTGAGAGGGTGTGACTTGCCCAAAGTCACCCAGTGGGTTTCCATGGCTGAACAGAGATTGAAGCCCTCATCTCTAGAACCATAGTACAATGCTCAAAACACTCTGGGAGATGGGAGGAAGAAAATGTGGGACCTTCTAAAAGCAGCTGAAAAAAGTGTTTTTCTAGAGGATGAATTGAGATTGTCCTGCCAAATTAGAACAATTAAGGGGCGTGTTGACACTAGACCTATGGCAAGTAATGCTCTCACATCCCCTATTAATTTCATTATTGTTATCAGAGGAAGAGTCCACCCTGAATGACCCTCAGAATATTGTGAAGAAACTGGGAAATGCTGTGAACAGAATGCCACAGAAATGAACAAGATGGGTGATAAATTTACTGAGCATCCCATCTGTGTGTAAACAGCTTTATCTACAGTCTATCCATCATTTTAAAACTATAATGAAAAACATCTAATCAGATGGAACAAAAATAATTAGTGTGGTAGCCTTGGATTCTGTGCTGTCAAATTAATTCCATATAATTAACCGTAATAGAAAGTAAAGTTCCGATTGAAGGTTTAATTTCTATCAAAATGGTTTTGAGCCCCTGAACTCATTTTAATGAAGGAATAACTTCTTGGACAATACAAAGTAATTCAATAGCTGGACAAAGTGGTGGTGTGCTGTCTCACCTCAGTATTAATGCCCAAGAAATACTGCTTTTACCCATGCTGGAGAAAAACAGTTAGACCTTGTGTATGCTATCACAGAATTTGGAAAAATTACTTTCTGGAATGCATTTCCCAGAATCTCTGCCTGCTAGATGAATCCTGCAAGTTGTAGTTGAAAGGGAATTTAAAAAAAACCCACTGCAGAGAAGCTTGGAAAGCTCAGAGAACAAAGCAATCTAATTTTATAATTCAAGCTGTTGAACAATTTTTTGGTAATAGGGTGCTCGCCTCTTAATGTGGTTTACTTGAGGAAATTTGAGAAGCAGGTAAAGTTAATTGAAGTGTAACCACTACTACCCAGGTCCATATGTAATGCTCCACAAGGGGTCTACGGAGTCTCCTCCTGTTTTTCTACTCATTCCCCTTTCCTCCTCAGTAAGTGTACCAGCAGTACTTTAGTGAGCTCTCTCCCTTTTTCTCTGTTCCTCTTTAATTTCAACATTGAGAAAGCCAAAGTGGTTTGAGCACTGCACTATGATTCTAGAGATGAGGGCTTGAATCCCTGCTCAGCCATGGAAACCCACTGGTGACCTTGGGCAAGTCACACTCTCTCAGCTTCAGAGGAAGACAAAAGTAAACCTTCCTTGAACCAATCTTATCAAGAAAACCCTGTGATAGGTTTGCCTTAGTGTCACCATTAGTCAGAAATTACTTGAAGGCACATAACAACATAACATACCTCAACTATATAATCCTCCCCTATTTTCTTGCTTTTTTTCTTGCCTATTGAATCATAGCAGTAGAGCATCTGAGAGTCTCCTCCTGTTTTCTAGTCATATAAAAGCATTTCCTGGTGAATTCTAGAAGGATTCTCTCTCTCTCTGCTTCTAGTACTTTTTACTTGGAACTGGACATGGCAACTTGAGTGACAACCAAAACCACATTGTCAAATTTTGAAGTGCTTCCCATGATGACCTGATGAGTTATGGCAGGCCCCTGTGTTTTGCTTCCAGTGGTCCCCATTTGGAATTTTTGACTTGAAACTCATCATAACTCTGTCAAATCCTGACCTGCCTAGCAAATCTAGATGATTTGGGATTTGCAGTCCTTGGGTGCATCTACAATGTAGAAATAATGCAGTTTGACACCACTTTAACTGCCATGGCTCCATCCTATAGAACCCTGGGTTTATAGCTCTATGAGGCACCAGCATTCTTTAGCAAAGAAGGCTAAATACTTTTGCAAAACTGCAAGTCCCAGGATTCCATAGGATGGAGCTACAGTACTGAAAGTGCTGGCAAACTACATTATTTCTACAGTGTATGCACTCCAATCATCTGGATGGCCAAAGGATTTCCAGCTTTACATTATACCAGGGGTGAGCAACTATGGAGGATGTGGAGCAGTTTCACCTCATTAGAAAATGAAGTGCACACCTCAAGCACACCCCGATGTGACTGCAAGTGACATTGTGTTACTTCCATTTTTAGCCAAATTTCAGTGGGGGCAGGAG
This sequence comes from Sceloporus undulatus, assembly GCF_019175285.1. Lineage (NCBI taxonomy): Eukaryota > Metazoa > Chordata > Lepidosauria > Squamata > Phrynosomatidae > Sceloporus > Sceloporus undulatus. The sequence continues at coordinate 23,004,603 of NC_056526.1, read as the reverse complement.
AAAGCGGAGGCTAAAGGGACCCAAACCACCAGGATTTGATGGTAATTTGTGCAGGTTTTGACTATTTTACAGTCAAAACTTGTCTGAGTATACACACACACACACACACACACACACACTGATGGGACTGGGAATAATAACCAAGTTAAGACACCAACTTGCCACTTCAAAAGTTTGAGCGTCACTTTTACAGATGCTCCTCCTTTTAAATCAATACATGCATAGAGACCCATGAGATCTATTTATCGTCTGGCCTTATTTGCTCCAGTGTGACTTAACAAGACTTTAAGTACATAAAGGACTGTGTCCATATGCTATTTTGTGACAGAAGTTTGCAAGACTCATATTTCTCATTTCTGTTATGATCAAATTATGTGTAAACATCTGGAGATTATGGCACTGTGGCAAGAGGGATAAATACTGTAACGCAAACAAGTACATAACTTGCTAATTTTGTTTTTACTCAATTAAGGCTGCATTTTAAAACTCTTAACTGTGTTTGTATAAATGTTTTAGGAGATCATAAAGTGTTTGCTTTTCCTAGTACATTGCTATATCCTGCCAACTGTAGATTATGATTTCATCTCTTCGTACGCTGGAACAAAAATATCTGCAGCCGCAATTATTCCTATATGCTAAGAGCTATTCAGAACAACAGCTATTCTCATAATTTATGGTTCACATATTGTATCCTTTATCTTTCCCAATTTTAATGGGAGAAGGAAGGGAAGCAGAACTGAAAACTTGAACTAAATAACCAAAAATTTAGCAGACTGATCAGTGAAGACAACTACCAATTAGTTGAACCCATGAGTACCTTCTTGTTTCACATTGCTTTAAGATATTTTTACTCTTGTATTCCGCATCAGCATGGAAGTTAAAATGTATATGTTAAATATGCCTTCCTTTTCTAATAATGATTGATAGCTTTGGTTTAATTCACTGTATAAAATCCTATTCACCTTTCTCCCATTTTCATCCTCTTTCCTTCCCCCACCAGTAGTACAGATATACAAGCATACCGCATTTAACAAGAAGTTCTTTTTTTACAATTCTTTTGTGCTCATACAACTCATCCTTTTCCTCCTTGACTTCTAACTAGCTGGAAGTTTATTAGTAGCATCAATATTGGGAGGATAGTGAAGGAAGACTGGAGAAGTGTGGAGAAGTGTAGCATTGAGCCATGGCAGTTAAAATGGTGTCAAACGTAGATTCAGCCTAAGGGGCAGCCTGCGGCCACCTCCAGCTGTGCCGGATCAGGGCCATGGCAACCGCATGCTGTGACCCCGATCTGACCTTTCCAGGGCACAAAAAGGAGCTGCAAAAAGCAGCTCCTTTTTGCACCCTAGAAATGGTGTGATAACCACAGCAATGTGGCTTTAAGGCACTCCTTTGGCACTGCATCATGTGGACCCAGCATCAGGAGCATCATGATGTTCTGTGCCATATGGAGTGGTGTGTGGTGTCACGCCACCCTGAGCGCAGAGTCGGGGTGTGCATCATGTGGGTGTCGTGCCCTGACTCCACCCCCAAGCCAACGTTTATGGCTGGTGTGCACAGCCCCTATGTGATCTTACTGCAGCTGTGTGTGCCTGCATACAACAGGCAAGGTAAAAACAGTTTTCTCCTAGATTCCTTATGACTATGATGGCATCCACATGGCAGAAATAATCTGGTTTGGTACCACTAACTGCCCTGACTCAGTGCTATGGAATTCTGGGAACTGTAGTTTGTTGAGGCACCTCTGATTTAATTTAATTTTTTTAAAAAATGAAAAAACTTCTGACACCACAACAAACTACAGTTCCCATATTTCCATAGATTTCAACCAGGTCAGTTAAAGTGGTGTCAAACCAGATTATTTCTGCATTGCAGGTGCATGGTATGCATGAACAGCAAAAAAGAGAGAAAGACAGATTAGCCTGCCTCCCAGCTCCCCACACAATATCTTTAAAAAAAATACACACACAAATGTGTAAGTTTGTCCACCAAAAGAGAAAAAGTAGAACTTGGTAAAATAAAAGGTTATCCGTTGATGCATTTTGGAAGAAGTGTGCAAGTGGTCTCTAGATAGTTACAAAGTGTTTTGTTTACTTATGCAAGGCTTACAGTACCTATGCATGGCTTATGCAAGGCATTAGATAAAAGCTTGCTAAAACATACTGAACTGCTTTGGGGATCTATATAGGAACCTATCCTCTTTCTGTACATGTTATTTCTGCTTCTGGTACTATCAACGCTTGGAGGACCATATGGTTACCACTCACTTGTGAGCTGCAAGAGTAACAGAGCGGCATGGATGAGGGCACTGCTCATACCTGGCAAGTCAGAGTCCTTTTCTGACAGGGTAGAGTGAGAATTATGCAGTCCTGAGATCCAGAAAATGTTTTTGGGGGCCATTGGCTTCACCTTCACCCTTCCAAATTGTTATTAATTTATGCAAATTGAGAAGCCATCAAGAGCAGCAATTGTTGTTTAGAGTGAAGTGGTGGGAGGACAAACATTGTCTTTTCAAAACATCTATTTGAAGAGAAGAAACTGAAAACACTTTCTATTAGGTCAAACATAACCTTCTGGTCATGTCCAGGTGTACCTGGAGGAACCTGGAACTTGCCTGCTGTTGGTGTAAAGCCATAAAATCAGGGATTGGGGATTGAACCTGTGCTAGATGGGGTTAAACTTCCTTTGAAAACAGAATTGTAGTTGGGTATACTCCTGGACTGGGTGTACTCCTGGATGCAAACCTGAATGCTTAAGTTTTAGCAGTAGCTAGGCGTGCATTTGCACAATTAAAACTAATGCTCCAACTGTGCCTATTCATTGAAACATCTGCCTTGGCCACAGTGATGAATGCCTTAATTTTATCCTGTTTAGATTACTGTAATGTGCTTTTTGAAGAATTTTTGAAAACCTCAGCTGGTCCAAAAACCAACTGGTGGCTGGTTATGGGAAGCATATGACTCTAATATTACAACTATTCAGGTGGAAACTGGTCAATTTCCAAGCACAGTTGGAAGTATGAGTTATGACCCTATATGGCTCAGGCCCAGACTTTCTGGAATACCATATCTCACCATACGAATGTGCCAGAACCTTAAGATCATCAGGGGAAGGCTTTCTCTTGGTCCCACCACCATCACAGGCTCACTTGGCGAGGAGCCAAGAAAGAGCCTTCTCAGGCACAATTAAAAATACTGGTTATAACATAGATAGTCCTATACTGCTCAGGTCCAGACCGTCTGAAGGATCCCATCTTCCCATATGATCCTGCCTAAGATCTTCAGCTATGAAGGAACTAGAGAAGATTCTAAAGAATAAAGACATACCACTGAGCACTAAAGTCAGAATTGTCCAAGCCATAGTATTCCCCATTACCATGTATGAATGTGAGAGCTGGACAGTGAAGAAAATGTATAGGAAAAGAATCAACTCATTTGAGATGTGGTGCTGAAGAAGAGTGCTGAGGATACCATGAACAGACAAAAAACAAAACAAGCAAAACCCAAACAAATGGATCTGTGTACAGATCAAACTAGAAATCCCACTGGCCCCACATCATGGGGCCACGTCACATTACTTGAAAAGATATTAATGCTTGGAAAGGTAGAGGGCAGTAAAGAGAGACAAAGACCACATGCCAGATAGATAGACTCAAACAGGGAGGTCACAGGCATGAACTTGAGCAGAGCAGTGGAGGACATGGGGACTTGAAGATGTCTCACCCACAGGGTTGCCATGAGTTGGGGACAACTCGAGGGCAGTTAACAACAATAAAGATCTTAAGGGGAGGATCTTCTCATAGTCCCAATATTCACAAGCATGTTTAGTGGGAATGCTAGAGAGGGCCTCTCTGTGGTTGCTCCTATATCCTGGAAATGACTTCCAAGTGATACTAGACTGGTTTTTCTCTTTGCTATCCTTACTTCATCTGCTGAAAACATATCTGTTACATCAGGCATCTGGCCATGGATTGCTTCACTCACACACACACACACACACACACACCATGCTATACTATTTTTAATCTCTGCTCATAAATAAATTATGGTTTTTATTGTTTTAATTCTATCAATAGTTTAATATTATTTTCATCTTAACTTTTTTGTATGTTTTACCTTTATTATGGTTTTATGTGCATTTCTTTTATTTTGTAAGCTGTTTGAGACTTGTTCTTGGGGAAAAGATGGGTGATAAATAAAATGATTGATTGAGAATTGGAAACTCCCTGCTTCATGAATATCTTTCTCTGTCTCCCAGCCTCTTGAAACTCCAACACTGCCTTGCTTACCTAAAAACAGCTACTCTTAAGGAAGCCATATGAAAGGAAGAACCAAACCAGGTTTTAATTTTTTATTTGACATAGCATCCTCCACCCCTCACCTCACACTGGTATGTTTTCACTGATCTAGACAAAGAGCTGATTTAAGTCAAATATGTCTTACAGGGACTGTGAAGACTGTGGAATGTGGACAGGAGGTTCCAGAGAGATTTAGAAATTGGCCATGTTCACTTTCTTAATCCCTTCATCTGCTGTATCAGATATGAATTGCAGCAGGCCAAAGGGGCTCTGTGGCTTCCATTTCAAACACAAAAGAAGTGAAGGAATGCTTGAGGAGACTCACTACAATATAAAGAGCTTTGCCTGCCAGAAGCAAGCATACTGAGGCATATTTGCTATGCTTTTCCCTTCAGTTCTTCTGGTTGCTGAAAGCAAACTGATTGATATATATCAGTGTACAAAATACATTATTTTGTTTTGAAAGGTGACCATATCCAACATTTTGGAAGTTACTTGTTAAATGCAGTCACTGAACATTTTAGTTCCAAAGCCTCAGAAAGCAGTTATGGTTATAACTGCATTAAAAAAAAAGTGGAATCATAGTGGTATAATTGGGTAGTGTGGAATGACCCTGGGCTCAGGATGTATGTGATGGTAGCGCCCCTGCCTGAGACTCTGTACAGCTACTGCCAGAGTAGACAGCAACAGACCAGCACACTGATTTTACTTATGTTTTTCTTCCTACAGCACTGGACAGGACGATCCAAGAGAATATAGGCAGGACAAAAATAAGTTTCCTTAGCTACTCATTCCCTCACACTACACTTTTATAGCACTATTATTTCACTTTAACTGCCATGACAACATCCTATGGAATCCTGGGATTTGCAATTTAGGAAGGAGCATTTAGAATTCTCAGCCAGAAAGCTCTTTGGTCTCACTGAATGACAAATCCCAGAATTCCTTGGCATGGCAGCTTAAGTGGAATAGAGCAATCAACACTGTGGTGCAATAAGGAACTTAATGATAAAGGAATACTGTCCGGGTTGCATTCTGCCAACACTGCAGGAGGAACTGCAAATAATTGGACAGCTTGCATAGACTTTAAAGGATGATCATCCTGATTAATTGTTCTTCTCAGTATGCATAAAGTTTTATGATTGCAAAACATTGTTCAAAACTGGCTTAGAATCCCATCTGAACTTTTAAATAATTATTTTCCTTTGAAGATGCTTCAAGATATCCCCCACCGATCCACCTTGGCCTGGTGCAGAGTTTACTTAGTAAAATGTTTGGCTTCTTGCTAAATGCTCTCTTTTTCTTCCTTTGAAAAATAAACAGATCAAATCACTAGTGTTAAGTTGCCCATCTTGATGTAATACATAGTAAATATATGGTGAATGTATATTTCTCCTTTAATGTAGCTACAAAAGGACCTGTCTGTCTGACTATCCATCCACTCTTCTTTACAGAATTGCAAAGATGCCTAATGGGACACCAGCAAGAGTGTCTGATGCACAATGGGACTGATGTGCATTGTGCGTCATTGTCATCATCTGCCGTCAAATTGTGTTCTACTTATGGTGGTGACCCTATCAATGAGAGACTTCCAAGTCACCATATCTTCAACAGCCCTGCTCAAGTCATAATTACTGCAATCCCCTTTCTTGGGAATTGGCATGTACATTGTGTGTTTCCTGTCTGTGGGCCACTGTTTTGTTTTCCACATATTTTGACAGATTTTACTTAGAACTAGAGTAGATTCTGTCTCTGTAGTTTGAATAAGCTCTGTTGGTATGCTGTATGTTCCTGGTGATTTATATTTCCCACGCACTCTGAATGCTGCTTCCACTTTACTTTCTAAAATTGTAGGTTCATCTTCAAATGGTACTTCCTTGAATGGATCTGTCATCCTTACATGTCTTTCACATTGTTCTTCAATGTGTTGTTCCCAACAACCTTTTTTCCCCCTACTTGGTCATTTACTGTGTTCTCCTGCTGGTCATACAGCATCTCTGCATGTTTCATTATGAACATGTATAGATGTTAGGATTTCAAGGGGAGGCCTTTTCAAGAACAACATCTCTGATGGTGGCAAGGAGGATCTTCTCCTGCCTTCTGCCCAGATAATGAAATAATTTCTTTTAGATTTGTGACCAGTTCCTATTCTTGCTGTTTTGGGAGAAGGATGTGTTTTTCATGTTGGCTTTTAAAAGTCTTCTGATGTTCATTATTGTGATTATTTCAATAATTTTTGATTATTGAGTGATTTTAATGCTTTTGTGATTTTTCCTTATTTATTTTTTTCACTTCTGTGAAAATAGTGTGTTTTTTTAGTCAAAAGGTAGGATTAAAAAAAAAACTAAATGAGAGAGATGATGCAGCAGAGTGGAAAGAAAATTATCCTCTCCAAAATAAATGAGTGAAGCCTCACTTAGCCTAGCTTCTGGCTTTAAAATGTTTTGAATTAGTTGTTTGAGCTCATTGTTTTAGGAAACATTAACATTAGAAAGTCTAAGAAGTTCCAGACAACAGACAAATAATTTATTCTCTTTGCTATGTTCTTGTCTCACCACATAGCACTTTAAGGTGACTTCTTGTCTTGTTGCACTGTTTGTCAAAGAGATAAGATAAATTTTTGCTGCAGTGATTTGTTCCTTAGTATCCTGAATTGCAAAGGGCAGATCATGTTCAAGAAAGTGTTGCAGTTCAGCAAATGCTGATGTATTCATTATAAATTATAACGTCTCTTACATAGCCAATTGTTTCTTAGATTTATTTTATTTTATTTTTAAATTGCAGAGCTGTTCTTTGCATGGCCTTGGACATTTTTCAAGGAACATTCTTCTTCTTTGAAGAGTTTCTCAAGATGATTCTGGACCATGGGTGCTTAACTTTTCCAAACAGGACCAATTATTTCTAAGTGAGACTCCAACATGGAACTAGAACTCCTGACAAAGTTTAATTATATTTATTTGGGTTGGAATAGAGATAATGAATTCGTGTCTCACTTCAGATGTTCATTGACCTCATTATACAAATCTGAGTGTGTGATCACATATTAATGATGTTGATTATGGCTGTTATGCTTACTTTGAACATACTGAACCCTATGTACACTTTTCTGGCACTTTCATCGGGACTTATTTCTGAGTTGGATAGATGCACACAGGCAGTATGGTGTAGACAGCTAGCATGATTGAGTGGTTTGAGTGTTACACTTGGACTCTGGGAGACCAGGATTTAAACCCTTGCTCAGCTATGACATCTGCTTGGTGACTTGAGAATGTCACATTCTCTCAGCCTCAGAGAAAGGCAAGGGTAAGCCTCCTCTTGCCAAGAAAACCCTTTGAGCAGGGTCACCATAAATCAGAATTGACTTGAAGAGACATAATAAAAAACCTACAAATATGCACACCTACCATAACATTTCATCTGATATAATTCACAGTGAACTTGCTAGTCTTTGAGGTATGACAGGTGTCAAGACTGCCTTGGCTGGTTAAATAGAATAACATGATTTCTTTTCTGAAGCTGTTGCCTAGTGAGAATGTCTTTTGTTGTTAACTGCCCTTGAGTTGATCTTGACCCATGGTGACGCTGTGGATGAGACATCTCCAAGACCCTATCCTACACTGCCCTGCTAGTTCCTGCAAATTCATACCTGTGAATTAATGAAGTCCATCCATCTAGCATGAGGCCTTCCTTTTTTTCTACTTCCCTCCTTTCCTAGCATCATTGGGGGTTTTTCAGTGAGTTGTGCCTTCTCAAGATGTGTCTGAAGTACGACAGCCTCAGTTTTGTCTTGGCTTCAAGGGAAATTTCTGACTTGATCTGATGATGATGACAATCAGACTGAAGGCCTATTGGGGCCATCCATCCACACAATGGCCAATCAGATTTCTATGGCTGGGCTTTAGTGAAATGAAACCATTCCCTTCATATTTCCTTAGCAACTGATATACCTTCTCTGATCCTAGAGGGCCAGCTATAAAATAACCATTATAGCTAGTAGCAATTGGTGGCCTTATAAATTTGTCTAATCTCATTTTTTTAATTATTCAAGATGATTGCCATCTTCATTAATGGAGAAGAGCCGTACTCACCAGGGTTGCCAGATCTCAGGGCTAGGCCCCAAGTCTCCAGTTTTCATAGATCAGCTCCAAGCAGGAGATGAGGGTGGAAATTCTCCCGTTTTGTTGGGCAAGAGGAAAGGACTGTGTACAAATCTCCAGCTCAGCTATTAAAGCAGCAGCTTGCTACAATTTCCAAGCCTTATTTCATTTGTTTCTGCAATTTACCTTTTGAGGAGGTCTATGTATTTACTTAATTAGCACCCTTCTTTCCTTGCAGTGGGTGTGGTGCCAGGGCTCACCTTCTACTTGGTTTTGCATTCCCTTTTCTGCTAAAAGCAAGTAGGCTAGATTAAATATTCTTTATCCTGTCTCCCAAAGTGAGAAGAAATAATCCTCTCATTTCATCTTAATCTGGAAACAGCCCTTTTTGCTAAATCTTTCTTTTTAAACTGGAAAATATAGTGTTTATGTGTTTGAATGATAAACTGTGAGCAACTGTGATTTGTACCGAATATCTCATGGTTAATGGAGCTACTACTAGGTCTCAAGTTTTGGCCCAGAAACTTCAGGGCCTGGGATGGTCATGTATGGGGCAGCCTGGTGCTCACTCATAAATGAGGATAAACATGTATGAAATAATTTAAAAGATCTGTCTTGTGGAAGTAACGTTCACAGATCAGTTGTGTATAACAAAGTACCACTCTCCTGGATTTTCTCTCTCTCCAGAATCTGCCACCATTTAGCTTCAGTAAATGGTCACAGGATTTAGTTGTGTTTTTAATCTTCATAAATTGCTGTTTGCAATAAAGTAAGATTGTTAAAGCCTGAAGAATGTGGCACTGTGGCTTTCCCATCACACTCAGAAATACCGTTGGTTACTGTGCACCCTGAAAAAGTATCTAAATTTCAGTTTAGACTCACTTAGTATGTTTGGTTGGTCTTGTAAGTGTGTGTGTGTGTGTGTGTGTGTGTGTGTGTGTGTGTGTTCATTATTTTCAAAGAAGTAGCAATGTTAGTCTGTTTTGAGTATTAAAAAGAGGAAAAGAGAAAGCAGTCTTGTGGTGCCTTGAAGGCTGGCAAATTTATTTCAGCATAAACTTTCATTGATTCCAGCTCCCTTGCTCAGATGCATCTGAAGAAGCAAGCTATAGTCCATGAAAGTTTATGCTGAAATGAAGTGCATAGGGTTAAACAAGTCACCAGGCTCCTTTTTCTTCCTTCTTCGCATTACATGGTTATTACTTCTCAATGAATTCTGCTGAGGGTTTTTCCTGCTTTAACATCTCCGGTGAGAATTTCAGGTCAATTGCATCAGGACAAGCCAGCAGCTAGAGTAAGGTAGATGGATAGCTCCTGTCAAATCCCCTTTGAAAGCCATCTAAATTGGTGTTGGTGGCAAGCTTTCTCCAATGTCCTGTGCATGACTGGAGGAAAGGGTGACATTGCTGGGAAATTAGGATATTCATGGGATAAGGAGGGGGGGAGCTTTCAGAGGGTAGAGTGATAGGAAGGAGGAGAGTTAACACAATTGAAGTAGATGGTAAACTTGTGATTGATGGGAAATGGTAAACAGGTGACAGGCCAGTGATGGCTGCTAGTTTCCATGTCAAGGTGGTGGTGAATATACTCCAAGGTTTATTTGGTCTTTAAAGGCGTTAGACACAAGGCTGACCATCATCTCTCCCCTTCAAATAAGTTCATCATTATTGAGTCATTCTTTTAGCATTTAGATTAAAACCCAGAGCAAATTCACACACACACACACACACCCCACACACACATTGCATCAGCACAGCAGAAATAATCCACTTCAATACCACTCTAACTACCATGGCTCAGTGCTATGGATTTTTGGGAATTGTAGTTTTATGAGCCTTCTCTGTTAGATAGATCTAGTGCCACAAGAAACTACAATTCCCATAATTCCATTGCATTGAACCATGGCAGTTAAAGTAGTGTCAAACCAGATTATTTCTGCAATGTGGATGCAGCCTTAGAAGCCAGCAGCAGCCATAGGTTTCCATAGAGGATAATCTAGAGCAGCCACCCTTAGTCTGCTCCTCTACCGTTGTGTTGGACTATTATTATTTGTTTATTGATTGATTGATTGATTGATTGATTGATACACCACCTTTTTCCCGGGATGGGCCCCAAAGGCAGTTTACAGAAATTTAAAACAAGATTTCATTAAAATCTTATTTTACAACAGTGAAAAAGATTTAATAACAATATTACTGGGGGGAGGGCATGGTTAAAATAGTTAGAAATGCACTTAAAACATAATTATTAATTAGAGCTAGAATCCTTTATCAGGTACTTAGGCCTCATCTGCACTGCAGAAATAATGTAATTTGACAGCCGTGGTTCAATGCTGTGGAAGTCTGGGATTTGTAGGTTGTTGTGGCAAAAAAGCCCTTTGACAGAGAAGGCTAAATATCTCACAAAAACATTCTGCATTTTGTTGGATTTCAACTTCCTAGCCATTGGCTATATTGTCTGGGCTGCTGGGACTTGTAATCAAGTGACATACAAAAGGCCGCATGATCCCTGCCCTTGGAACTGCAACCAGGCAAGACTCAAAGCTATTTTACATCTTACTGAGATGCTTTGACACAGGCGTTAATGTGCCATATATGGAGGCCTTTCCTCCTATGCTGTAAACTTTTTTTACTTTTCTCCCATACATTGTACACTTTGGGAGTATGGCTTTGTTCTAAAGTAGTAGGCTTGCCAGAATGAAAACTGGAGAGGGTGCTTGTACCTTGAACGGTTAGGTAGGAGAGGGAATTCTAGTAGATGATGCTTGTTCTATGGGTATGTAACATGCAACAGCCACTGAAATTCCATCTTCTACACAACCACTAAACATACAGAAGCTCTCTCCAGTTTTCAAACTGGCATCCCAAATTACACCTGGCCAATCCATTCCATCTTGCCCAGAAGGATATTCTCATCCATTGAAAATGTCCTACTAGGCATGTAGTGGCTTCTGTAACAACAGTCCATTTTTTGTCCCTGAGAAAATTATAACTTCAGGAGTATTATCTTGCCAGAACATATGCTCATACCCATTTTATCTCTTGAGTTCCTTTCTGTTTCTGGTTATTAGGAAAAAAGGAAGGAAAATAGAAACAATCTTCATGGCAAGGAGAGGTCAGAGACACAAATCAATTGTTTCTGAGGCATAACCTGCAAATGCTGCTCTGTGTCCTCCTGATGTGCCTGCTCTCTGTGATGGAGAAACAGCTCCGCTGTTGATGTTTTCCACTGGGTTTACTATCAAAATAAAATAAAATAAACAAGAAGGAGAGATAGCAGATATACTGAAAGGAAGGGAGAAAAGAAGAGATCATCCTTCTTTAATTTATAATTCCAAAAAAGGATTATGTTAAATTCCCTTTCCTTTTTCAGTTTGCTAGTGTTTACAGTTAATCTCACTTTCAGACTGGCCAGCATCTGCTTTAACATAATCCCTCTTGTTTCCCTTCTCTCTCCCTCCCTTCCCTACCTCTTTTTTACTCCCCCTCCCCTCAAAATATAGACATCAGTCCTTGAGAGGTTGGACATTGTATTTCTGTCCTTCATAGGGTGCATCAGCACTGTAGAAATAAGGAAGTTTGACACCAGTTTAAATGCCTTAGCGCCATCCTATGGAATCCTGGGATTCGTAGTTTAACAAAGTCTTTAGCCTTCTCTGCCAAAAAGTGCTGGTTTCTCACAGAAGTACAAATCTCAGGATTCTGTAGGATGGTGCCATGGCAGTTAAAGTGATGTCGAACTCCATTATTTCTACAGTGATGATACACTCATAATCAAGAAGGTGGCGACCTCCTGGGTCCCTCTCCCAGCAGAAGGCTCCTCAGAAGAGAGGAAGGAAGAAGGAAGGATAGCAGTTCTGCCCACCACCCTTGCCACCGCCTCTCTTGGCGATCCCCTCCTCTGCCATCCATTGGTCTGAGACATGGATGGAAAGAATATTTTTAAAATGGTCAAAAACACTTTTTTGTTTTATTTTAGTGTTGAGAAACCCTGATGTGAAGAATCCTGGACTGATGAAATCCTTCCCAGTGTGGAACTTATTCTGTGGAAATAAATAAATAAATAATAAAAATAAATCTGTAATTAGGGGTTTGTTCTGCATAAATTTCATATATGGTTGATATGTATGGAAAACAGCATTTTTTGGTGCTGGAATTAATATTTGTCCATTGAAATATTATTTTCCATGAAAAAATGCTGCACAGAAAAGTCTTTTTCTGGTACAAAAACAGCCACATGCAAATGTTGTGCAGAGCAAATCCAAAATTTCAAATTGCCTTTGAAAACTGCGTGATTTTCTAAGATTTTCTCACAGTGAGGAGAAAATTGCTGAAATTACTGATTGCTTCCTTTGAGAAGAAATTTAGTAAAGAATTACATCCATAATTTGAGACAGGAAATACACATTTGGATGATAATACTGCCCACGTTTATATTAGAAGCAGGTATGTCCAGGACAGTGATCAACAGAGAGGCATAAAGGAAGCTTTCTTTATAGGTTCAGACTTTAGAGATCACAAAGCCTATAACTAAATAATTTAATCATTCACTGGTATAAGAGTAATAAAATAAATCATTACCATTATTTGATAGCCATTTTCTTCTTTGAGTAAGCACTTTGGAGGAATTATTTTTCTATCTTGCTAGTATGACAGCACTGTATCATGGTTTGTCACAGAACTAAATCTATTAGTTCTAAAGCCTTGGGCCAGAGACAAGAGTCTGGGAAAGTTAGTTTTTTGGACTTATAGCTACCTGCATCCCCCAATCAGCATGGACATTGGGCCATATTTTCTAGGGTTTCTGGGAGTTGCAGTTCAAAAATTAACTTTTCTGTGTACTGGAAGGGATTATACTGTTATTTTGCTCTCTAAATCACCTTGTTGTCACTAATATTCAATACATATGGCAGTTCTTCTTTGGTGCAGTCATTCCCCTTCTGAGCCATAACATCTCCTCCTTTTTATCTGAGCCTGATGAAGCCAAATAAACAAGCCCAATTGTTGCTAATCTGGGTCAGTCAACCTTTTTTCCCTCTCTTCTCTGAGAGTGGTACCACTCAATCTGGCTTTGTATTTCCAAATTCTGTTTTCTTTCAAGGTTCTCCTCTCCTTTTCTTTGCATTTTCTCTTTCAAGAAAAAAAAAATGCCTCATGAAATTTACTGAAAAAGCAAACTGGTGCTGTCCCGGAGAATTAATCATAAATCCTTCTTTTGTTAACATTCAGTGCAGTGGTTGTTGACTTTTCAGGCTAGGAGGCAGGAAATTCTTCACATTGTTGACCTTCCTTTATGATTTTAGCAGCAATTTGCAGCACTGAGCTGCTGTCAGCTTTATTTTGGAACATATCCCTTCCATAATATTTCTACCAGCATTCCCTTTCATTTAGTAATGGGGTGCCTGGCCTCAGTATTTAGATTGGCTCTCTGCCCCAGAATTCTTTCTAAGGGGCTGCTGAGGAGTCAGTTGCAAATCTCAACTTCAGATTCAGAATGTTCATTAGACAAAACAAGGGCACCATAGCCTTTATCGTGAATGAAAATGAATGTTGTACCTACATTTGAGAGATGGATTGGCTTCAACTTGAAAACAGCTGCCAGTGTCTAAAGGACAGGTATGGTTCTTGACCTATAACTCCCATCATCCCTAGCAACCTAAATGAAAACTAGGAGTTTCTCTTAAGATGCCAGCCACAGATGCTGGCGAAACATCAGGAATAAACTCTTCTAGAACATGGCCACATAGCCCCAAAAAAACCACAAAAAAACCATGGATGCCGGCCATGAAAGCCTTCGACTTCAACTTGGAAGTTTATTTGAAAAATCAGAGATAGACACTTATCCTCTCAGCCACATATCCAAAGAGATGCAGGACCCAAGTAATGTTTCTATGTCTACTGTGGGCTATGTATTTATATTGTAATCATAATAGTGCAGCGGACCATGTAGGTTGATCAAGTGTATTATGACATGAGTTCATGTTGCAAGGGATTGTTTCATCACATGCGTGAACTGGATGGCTAATACATGCATGTATGCTTATACACAGAGACAGCTTTTTTCACATTTGTCTCTCACCCTTTATTAGCAGAGCTCAGGTAGGTTAGGCTAAAATGGAATGTCTAGCCAGGATTGTTGTCATACACTCAGGTTCCAAAGGCCACCATCACCTGAAAAGGGGCTCAGATACCATTGAGTTGGCACAGATTCATGGTAACGCTATGGATGAAACTTCTCCAAGACCTCCTATCATCCTCTGCTTAGGTCCTGTAGATTCAGGCCTGTGGTAACCCTGATTGAGTCTATACATCTGGCATACGGTCTGCCTCTCTTTCTACTGCCTTCCACCTTTCCTAGCATTATTGTCTTTTCCAGTGAGTCATGCCTTCTCATGATGGGGCCAAAGTACATTCTCCTCTCCCTCAACAACACAGGAATGTAAGGCTACAGAAATTCTTTATGAACTACAGTCAGCATCCAGTAGGAGTACAGCTACTATAAGACCAGGAACATAGAGGATAATATTATTCTACTTAAACTGCCATGGTACCATCCTATGGGATCCTGGGACCTGCAATTTAGGGAGGGGTAGTTAGAACTTTCAGACTGCATCTATACTGCAGAATTAATGCAGCTGGACACTGCTTTAATTGCCATGGCTAAAAGTTAGGGGATTCTGGGATATGTAATTTTGTGAGATATTTAGTTTTGTCTGTCAGAGAGCTCTGGTACCACAACAAACTACAAATCCCAAGATTCCCCAGGCTGGACCCATGACAGCTAAAGAAGTGCTATATTGCAGGAAGTCTACAATGTGGCAGCAACCTCAGCCAGAGAGCTCTAGTGCTCATCAAAACAAATCCTAGGGGATTCATCCCTCGCATTTAAAGTGCTATAATTATGTGGTGTGAAAAAGCTCCAGTTTCTGCTTGCTTTCCTAAGATGACTGCAGTCATTCTGTTGGGACATCAGCTCTTTTGGTGGAGGAACATGCCAGTCACCACCTCCTGTAGTTCACTATCCAAGGTTCTGACTGCCCATGCCTTGCCTTTTTAAAATCCTGCCTGCTTTGATTTTGCTCTACCTGACATGACTTACAGATACTTTGTTCCCAAGGTGAATTGAGTTTTATTAGATCAAACCAACAGTTTGAATTATATTTGGGAACTCAGTGGAGGCCACTGATATAGATGGAAATCTTACCTGTCAAGTAGCAGAAACATTTTGTTTTTCCTGTCTTTAGATGGCTAAGTATTTTCGGCGAGTCTCAAGAGATGTTTTCACATTTGAAAAAATAGTTTGGGGCAAACTGTGCAAACTGCACAAAATGCACACCTAAACTAAACTGCCCCTTTTTAAAGATCAGAAGCATTGGATGGGTTGTTTGCCCCCTTTGGGTAATTTAACAAGTCCAGCTGTACTTGCAGTGTGTGTGTGTGTTTTGCTTTCTGAAGGTTCAATTGTCTTTTGACAGAGAGGCAGGGTAAAAATAAAGATGATGATGATGATGATGATGATGATGATGATGATGATGATGATGATGA
>NC_056526.1:22982219-22988655 GCF_019175285.1 Sceloporus undulatus | reverse complement strand
AAAGGAACTCATTCTTTGAAGAGTCATTTTGCACAAATTGTGAAAACCTTAAAGGAAAAACCCCTCTACAGCCATTGGTTCCTTCTGTATGTACAAATTTACCACCAAAATGTTTGAACATTGTTTTATAACTCACCCCCTGGAATCTCAGAAATCTGTTGCAGAGAAGTTGGATTGCAGTCAATTTCTGGCTCCAGATGATGGCTTCCTTCCTCAATCAGAGCAGTTGGTGGCTGAAGCAGCTGAGAGGGATCTCATCAGCAGGACATGATAAGATAGAGCCCTGGTGACCCAGTGATTAAATGCTAGTGCTGCGGCCACAAGGTTGCGAGTTTAATCCCAGGGGCTCCAAGGTCCACTCAATCTTGCATCCTTCTGTAGGTCACTAAAATGTGTACCCAGCTTGCTGGGTGCATTTAGTTTGCACATTGTAAATTGCTTAGGGGGTGCTTATTTTACTGATAAGGAGTAATGAAATGTACTTGCTATTGCTATTGCTATAAGATACTCAAGCAACACCACCATCCCATATAAATTCCAGGAAAGAGAAAAAGAGAAGCTTCATTAGGATCAGCAGCTGTTAAGTAGGAGATGCTGTCACATCAACCACTTGGTGTCCAGAGGCAGACACCTATACATCTCCCAGCAGCTGCTGGGAGCCCCCATTGCTCACAACCATTCAATCTCTGGCATTACTCTCAGTGTTTGTGTGTTTCCTGGAATTCTTCACCTCTGGGCTATGGTTAACTACTCCTTATTCCACCCCTTTTTGCTTTGATTATTTGGACTACTTAATGTCTTCTGGATCAGTTGGGGCCTTGCCCCTGCACCTCCTTTTCTTTCTTGAGTTCTTTCTTTCATTCTTGTATTTCCTGTGCATGACCTGGATTGGATTGGTTTCCCTATAGGTGCTTCTCTTAGCAATAGCAATAGCGAGTATATTTCTATACCGCTTATCAGTGAACAAGCACTGGCTAAGTGGTTTACAATGTGTAAGCCAATTGCCCCAACAAGCTGGTTACTCATTTTACCAACCTACAAAAGGATGGAAGGCTGAGTGGATGTTGCAGCCTTCCACTAGGATCAAACTTACAACGTTGTGTCTGAGGTACTAGCATTTAACCACTGTACCACCAGGGGTCATGTAATCAATTTGATTACTGATTCTACCAAGCTATTGGTATTTGCAAGAAATATGGCTAGTCAAGTCTGTTTAAACATTTTTTCTTACGAGCCAGAAATTGACTGCAATCCAACTCCTCTGCAACAGATTCCTGAGATTCCAGGGGGTGAGTTATAACACAATGCCTAAACATTTTGGTGGAAAATGTGTACAAGCAGAAGGCACCAACAGCCATAGAGGGGTTCCCCCCCCCTTAAGGTTTTTACAATTTGTGCGAAATGGAAACTTTCTGTCCATAGGCACAGGACATATTGATGGATGTACAGGGTCTGCATTTAGTCCACACTTGTGGTCATGGAGTTGTGAATGTGATGCTGTTGTGTATGTGGAGGAGCATTTGATAGTGTGGAAGGTTGCACATTCAGTTTCACATTCAGCTGTGTCTCAAGATATGTTTTCACATTCACAGACTTTGTGCTGACTTGCACATTCATTTGCACAGCATTGCCATTCAACACAAGGGTCATGTACTACAGTGAAAACATCAGTCTGAATGCACAGACTGACACTACACAGCCCTGATATCTGGCCTCCTGCATGGAACAATCCCAATCTTGGCCATTGTCTCATGCTAGAGGCCAGATATCTAATGAGGCTTTTTCAACTTATGTTCATAGGCAGCATTTTCTCAGCCTTGACATCATATTGAGAGAGACACAGAGCAACATTCCAGGCCCTTAGGCTTCTTAGCAGTTCTTACATAGTGACATGAGTTTCCCCCTCCAACATAAGCCCTTATTCCAAGCAGCTGTATGCTGGAACAAAAGGCCAAGCAAGAACCATTGTTAAATAATGAGATTGGACAGCCAATAATCTTTTGTACATGGAAGAGAGATAAATAATTTTGGTTTCTTTGGAAGTCTGTGAGTCATTTTTAAGGGAGAAAAAATTGCCTTTGACTATGATGCTAAACTGTGAAGTCATTTGAAGGATTGCAGGGGGTGAGAGGGTGGGGGGATCTTTCTTATAGATACTGAACAGGAAAGCAGTTACTGTTTTGGATTACAGCTTTCAGAATTACACAGCCAGCTTGACTAATGGCCAAAAAGGTAGCATTTTCAAGCTTTTAAAACCATTTTGATTACTGATTCTACCAAGCTGTTCGTATTTGCAAGAAATATGGCTAGTTAAGTCTGTGTAAACATATTTTTTTAAAGTCATGAGGTTTGGCTTTCCCAAGGTTTCTCTGTGTTTGATTGACTGTGCAGTAGCAAAAGGAAATTCATAGGCTGCGTGGGAATCTATGCATCTAGAGTATGAGACAATTTTCCTGAAAGCCATAGGAAGCTTATGTATGCATGGCCTCCAAAGCTACTGAATTACCCAGCAGAGATCTGTTCTGTCCTATTTAACCTCCATTGTTGCTTCTTTTCATGGCTGATCTTTGCTTTGAATTTTTCCAGCTCTCACCTCATTTTTCTAAGAAACGTTTCAGACATAGGGTTTGGCTTATGATGACCTCATGAGCAGGGCAGGGTGTATTTCATAGGACTATTTTTGATAAGAATTTACCAAAGTTTGCAGATATTTTTTAAGGCGAGATCAATGCGTAATATCTATCTCTCCTTCCTTCCACTTTCCTAACCATAGAGGCCTAAGAGTCAGCCCAGTCGTACCACAAACCCTGTCTCTGCTCCTGTGCAACGCCAGGTCCATAAAGAATAAGACCCACATCATATACGATCTTTTGCAGGATAAAAACTGCGACCTGGCGTGCATTACTGAGACCTGGCTTGGGCCTGAGGGTGAGGCAGTGTGGGCCCAGGCCCTCCCAGCTGGGTTCTCAGTTAAGGACCAGATCAGGTTGGGTGGACGGGGGGGGGGGGGCGGTGTTGCCTTGGTCCATAAAAACACCCTCTCCTTAACCAGGATCCCAGTCCGGAAAACGAATCACATTGAGTGTATTTACCTATCCCTGAAGGCCAGAGACAGTCTGGGGATTCTGTTAGTCTACCGGCCACCCCGTGCGCTAACAGATTCCTTGGCCGAGCTGACACAGCTGGTCTCGGAACTGGTGTTGGAGTCCCCAAGGCTTCTTGTCCTGGGGGACCTCAACATCCCTTTTGAGGCCAGTGATGTTCCAACAGGTGCAGCTCGAGAGTTCATGACTACCATGACAGCCATGGGCCTGTCTCAACTAGTCTCAAGGCCTACGCATTGCGCTGGTAATACCTTTGATGTGATCTTTAGTATGGACATGGAGGCTCCGTGGGTAGAGATCTCAAATATCTCTCCCTTGTCATGGACGGATCATTTCTTGGTTGAGGCTCGAATCAAGGCTTCTACCTTAAGCTCCCTCGGGGGTGGCGGACCCATTAGGATGGTCCACCCTCGAAGGCTGATGGAACCCAAAAGGTTCCAAGAAGCCCTAGAGGGATATACGACTGGTACTGACGGCGATTCTGTTGACGCCCTGACCAACATCTGGGATACTAACCTTTCCAGGGCTATACACAGTATCGCTCCCAAGCGTCCTTTCCGGCCTGCTTCCAATAAACAACCCTGGTATACGGAAGACCGCAGGGAAAGGAAGCAGGCTGCGCAATGACTAGAGCGTAACTGGCGAAGACATCAGCACTTATCTGACAGGACACTCCTTCGCTCTCATTTGAAAGCTTATGGAGTGGCAATAAGTGCAGCAAAGAACTCATTCTATGCTGCATGGATTGCGTCCGCAGAGTCGCATCCAGCAGAGCTGTTCAGGGTTGTGAGGGAGTTAACCCAGCTCCCCTCCTCCCTGAGCCCTATCTTAGTACCATCTACAGCCTGCTGTGACAAATTTAACAACTTCTTTGCGGATAAAATCTCTCAGATTAGGGCTGATCTTGACACCAGTATTTATGCAGATCCTATAAGAGAGGCGTCCGAAGCATCCGTGGCCCCGGTTATACTGGATCACTTTGAGTCTGTCAGTACCGAGGAAGTGGACAAGATCCTTCGAAGCGTTAGGAAGACGACATGCTCTCTTGATCCCTGTCCCTCATGGTTGGCAGCTCAGGGGGGAGATGTGGTGCTGACCTTGTTGCACCGCATTGTTAACACATCTTTAAGAGAGAGTCAGTTCCCATCTAAATTGAAAGCAGCAGTGGTTAAGCCCTTGCTTAAGAAGCCCTCCTTAGACCCCCTGATTCACAACAATTATCGGCCCATCTCGCTGCTACCTTTTCTGGGGAAGGTGATCGAGAGAGCAGTCGCTTTCCAGCTTCAATCGATCTTGGATGACACCAATTTTCTGGACCCATTTCAAACCAGCTTCCAGGCGGGCTATGGAGTTGAGACTGCCATGGTCGCCTTAGTTGATGACCTCCGTCTGAGCATGGACAGGGGAAGCGTGTCCCTGTTAGTGCTCTTGGACATCTCAGCAGCTTTCGATACCATCGATCATGGTATCCTTCTGGAACGCCTGGGGGAGTTGGGTATCGGGGGCACTGCTCTGCAGTGGTTCCGGTCCTACCTCTCGGGTAGATTCCAGATGGTGGAGCTGGGGGACTGTCGCTCCGACAAGAGGGCCCTTACATCTGGTGTCCCTCAGGGAGCGATTTTGTCCCCTATGCTTTTTAACATCTACATGAAACCGCTGGGAGAGATCATCCGGAGACACGGGGCGTGGTGTTATCAGTACGCTGATGACACCCAGATAGTTTTCTCTGTGTCTCCGACTGATGCAGTAACTAAGGGAGGCATCTCTCCTCTTGATGCCTGCTTGGCGTTGGTAATGGGCTGGATGAGGGAGAACAAACTCAGTGTGAATCCAGGGAAAACGGAAGTACTGTTGATAGGTTCCCTGGTTCCGGGTGGTGAGATCTGTCATCCTGTCCTGAATGAGGTCACGCTCCCCTTGAAGGACTCGGTGCGCAGCTTGGGAGTACTCCTTGATTTGTCGCTCCAATTAACATCCCAGGTGGATGCGACGGTCAGGAGTGCTTGTTATCAGCTTCGGCTGATACGCCAGCTGCGCCCCTACCTGGACCGACGGGACCTTGAAACTGTTGTACATGCTTTGGTAACCTCTCGGTTGGATTTCTGCAACCCTTGTACCAAACCCGGAAGCTACAATTGGTGCAGAATATGGCAGCCAGATTGGTCGCTGGTAGTTCCAGGACGGACCATATAACACCTATTTTAAAAGATCTTCACTGGCTGCCTGTTCGCTTCCGAGCTCAATACAAGGTGTTGGTTTTGACCTATAAAGCCCTAAATGGCTTGGGTCCAGGGTACTTGGAGGACCGCCTCTCCCCATATAATCCACCCCGCACACTCAGAACATCTGGGAGGACCTCACAGAGGGCTTTTACTATCGTCGCCCCCTCATCGTGGAATAAGCTTCCTGTAGAGCTCCGTTCCTCCGCATTAGTTTTTTTCAAGAAACAATTAAAAACATATCTAGTTCAGTTGGCTTTTTCACTTTAGTTAATAGTGTTTCTTCTCTGCCCCTTGTTTCTTTGTTTTTCTCTGACCCCAGACTATTGTAAATATTGTCTTTTTTCTTGCCCCTGGTGAATGTGATTTGTATAGATTCCCGTTCATACCCCTTGTAATGATGTTTTTTAAATTTTTATATTGTGATGTTTTTAATTGTATTTTATTATCCTTCATTTTTGTAAGCCGCCTTGATCATGCCTTTGGAAAGGCGGGGTAAAAATAAATATTATTATTATTATTATTATTATTATTAAGTTCAAGATGGAAAGAACTTTTTTAAAAAATGAATGTAGAAGAACTTGGAACTGACAAATTTGTCCATCCAGGCTCAGAGCTTTGAGCAGAACTTGGAAAAGTTACTTTTTGCTGTGATTGCTAGAATCTTGCAGCCAGCTGGGAGTTGTAGCTTTTTAAAAAAGCATTTTTTCTAAGATCTGAGTTCCAGTCTTAGGGGTATCCAGCTATCCCATTCAATACGTTTGAGGACAAATTTGCTACTGATGAAGACTGGTATCAAAACACATCTGGCATGGCTGTTTTGCCAATTTGCCAGATAAAGGACTGAAGCAAATGGAAGCCACATATTTTTGCTTCTTTGAAGGATTACAGCCCAATCTGTTCCTTGAATAGTGTGTGATATATACTTTTAGTGGTAGATTTATTTACATTACATTTAAATTTAAATATGGTTGTATTGTTTTAGATTGTGATACATACACACACTAACTTTTGTTGGTCAATTTTTCTTGGTTTAAGTTAAGTTACACTTCTTCTTCTTCTTCTTCTTCTTCTTCTTCTTCTTCTTCTTCTTCTTCTTCTTCTTCTTCTTCT
>NC_056526.1:22970432-22982209 GCF_019175285.1 Sceloporus undulatus | reverse complement strand
GTAGTTTCCATCTAAATAAGATACACAAGGAAAAGGGTATGTTGAGGGAGGGGGGAAGTCCAGCAAAAGCTGAATCCTTTTATTTCCTTCATAAGCAGGTGGCTGTTGGAATAGAAGGAGGGTCTTTAACCAGGGGCTGGGGTCAAGGCATGATGTGCCTGGCCCATACCAGGTTGTCACAAAAAAATTCTGATCTTTCAGATTATCAAATATACAACCAAGGAAGGAAGGAAGGAAGGAAGGAAGGAAAGATCCTTCCTAAGAAAAAATCTGTCAGGGTTTTCAGTCCAAGAATAAGCTGGACAATTCACAAAATGGTTCCCAGTTTCCAGACATCTGGGAAAGAGGTTAGGGATAGATATGACATGCCAAGGCACTAATCTTGGTAAATTACATCAAACTTCTGCAAAAGTGACTCTTGGGGGATTTCAGAATTTTATTATTGGCATCTAAGTGATTATCAGTGTTGATTTAGGAAGTCTATTCCAATATACAAATGAGACCATTAAATGCTTTCCAGGTACATTAGCAATCCAGTCTAGCCTTTATTTAGCAATTAAGGGGCAACAGAGGAATTTAAGAATTAGAGGTGTTTCTTCCAAAGAGCTACTATCTGCCCAGCCTTAAGACCATGGCGTGGGACAGCCCGTCCAAAAAGAACGGTCTCCTGGCACCTAATTTTGGTCCACAGGGAAGCCGCAGCCTCCAGACCGCGGGACTTCCCCGCGGACCAAAAAGTACCCATGAAAAGCAGGTTCTTCTTGCGACAATGGCACACTCATGACATCATAATGGTGCCGCGACGTGTGGGTGCTATGCCTCCAGCATGTAACAATGGCGGTGCCCATCTGTACAGGGCACCACCATTTTGATGTCCTCATCATGTGTGAGGGGCAAGGGGCGTCTAGAAGCGCCGCCCCTTGCATGTGACGAGGGCGTCCTATCCCATCTGTCTGGACAGGGCCGATAAAACCTAAGATGCTGTGTGAACATGAGTTAAAACACATACATGAGAATGGGGATCTATTTATGCAGCTATAGTCTTCATGATGAGTTCCTTCTGAGTGAGAACACACGCAAAAACATCTGAGGTCTTTGATTAAAGAAAACAATTGATACAGGTTGAGCCTTCCTTATCCAGAATTTCAAAATCTGAAATATTCCAAAAACTAAAACCAAAAGTTTTCTCATGGGTGGATGAGAGAGTGACATCTTTGCTTTCTGATAGTTCAATGTACACAAACTTTGTTTCATGCACAAAATTATTTAAAATATTGCATTAAATTACCTTTAGGCTACGTGTATAAGGTGTATATCAAATATAAATGAATTTTATGTTTACACTTAGGCCCCATCTCAAAGATGTTTCTGTATGTATGTATGTATGTATATACAAATATAGGCATTCTGAAATCCCACCCACCCCCCAAAAATCTGAAATCCAAAACACTTCTGTTCCCAAGCATTTGAATAAGGGAGACTTGACCTGTAATAAATTTAAACACAATAGGAATCAGCTGAAATTCAAAACAGCAGATGGGCTTAGGGAAATGAATTGAAATGAAATTCACCTATGAGCAATTACAGTGCAAATATCTATTTGTTCTAACAAGGAAAGTAATAATGTTCATTTCTGAAAGGCAACAAGTAAAAGGGGAGATGTTGCTTTTCTAACAAAGGGCTCAAAGCAGATCTGGAGGAAGGGCCATAGTTTAGTGATAGAGCATTTGCTTTACATGCAGAAGCCTCCAGCTTAAATTTTTGACATCAGTTCTTAACAGAGAAAAGGATGTAGTGTTGGGTCATGGAAAAGTTCTGTTCCTGAAATCTTGGAATACTTTTGTCAAATACAATATACTGTACAACATCATGCTAGATAGACAAACAGTACAGCATGGGACTAAAGAGTGTTTTTCAATCTTTGGACCTTCAGATGTTTTTGTTCTTCAGCTCCCAGAATCCCTGGCCTCTGGCCAAGATGGCTGGTGCTTCTGAGAATTGAAGTCCATAATACTTGGAGAGTCAAGGTTGGTATAGGGCAGTGGTTCCCAAACTTTGGTCCTCCAGATGTTTTGGACTTCAGTTCCCAGAATTCCTGACTATTGCCCAAGCTGGTTGAGGATTTTGCAATCTGAAGTCCAAAATACTTAAGAGGACCAAAGTTTGGGAATCACTGGTATAAGGCAATTCTCTGCATACAAACAGGTCAAACTGGCATCCAAAAAGCTGAAAGATCCAAGCCAGATTAACTGCAACAGCATCATAGACCCTTAAACCATTCTTCCTAGCTTTAATCTGACATTTCTTAATAGGTATGTTTTAGGGGTGTGTTACAGGATAACTTACATTAGCATCACATGCCCTTCTGGACCATTTGCTTCGTCATACTGCTATATTTCCACTGGCAACCTACAAAGGGAAATATTTCCCTGATGCTATTTTTAGACATTATAACTTCATACTTCTACTGCATTTCCTTCATTAAATGGCACACACCTTGTTGAGGAATCCCCAAATAGAACTGGACCGCAAGATGGTATGCTGAGTGGTGTAGCCAAGCAACCACTGCATTGAGAGACTGAAGGCTATTCACACAGGGTGTTTCCAAAGTAGCTGTTGGCTTTAAGATCATTTTGCCAATTTAGATGGAACTGCCAACACCAACTGAACTACGTGCGCAGCATGTGCTAGCAGCTTTGTGAAGGCAGAAATGAGGTGTGCCCCACTTCTTCATGTACCAGGCATTCAGTGTCATGTGTCCAAAGCTTTGGAAACAGGCAGAGGGCTTGATGCTCCATTTATTGGTAATCATGGTTTGCAGAGAACATTAACACTGTCCAAAAATGCCTTCACCAGGGGAGAAAGGAATGGTTGTCCCCAACCCTGTAAACATTGTTCACAGGTGGCAAATTGATGGGGGAATGTTACCAATTTGGTGCATTTACTGTAATACATACTGGCTACCTCTCGTCTTTCCTTGCCTTGTCTTACTACACAAGCATAATTCTTTTAGAAGGCAACTTAATTCCCTCCTCCAGTTGCCTAAATTCCTCTGGAATGATGCTAGACATCATGTCAGTATATCTCACAACAGCCTTTTCATCAGAACAAAATTCAGTGCAATTCATGTTCTGCCCTAGGAGTGGAGATGGGGATTGTATTCAGAATCAAAACAGCCCCAAGAAAACCAAATTACTGCAAACTACGTATGTTTGGGGGAAATGAAAATAACTAAATTACCATAAACTGACCAATAGTCTGATGAAAATTTGACCCAATGTTTGGATATCAAACAAAACAAAACAAAAACAAAACCAATAGCAGATTCTGTTTAGGACATAATTATAAAAGGGACTGGCAAATGAATCTGATTATTCCACCAAATGTTTTCTGTATGCTATTTTGTCTAAGAAAGTACATTGCAGACATCTCTGTCCACCACCAATCTGGCATTCAGTCCAAGCTGGTGCTATTGGGACTGGCAAAGTAGTGAGCCAGCCTGGTGTAGTGGAACCAGCATGGTGTAATGGTCTGAGTGATGGGCTATGACTCAAGGATGTGAGTGTGAGCGCCTTCATGTTGCCTCTTGATTTATGATAATAATAAAGTAATAATAAATTGTATTTGTATACCAGTTTTCCATAGATCAGACTATTAAAACTATTACACATAAAAATAGATAAAATCCAGTAATACAGTTATACAGAACACAATCATTCACAGGGTAAGGCAGAGAATTGATGGCATCAAGAACACTCAACTTCATTCCTCGGGGGGGAAGGCTTGACAAAAGAGGAAGGTTTTAAGCCTCTTTTTAAATGGTTCTAGCGGGGACATAAGACGGAGCTCCTTGGGAAGACTATTCCAGATCCACGGGGCCACCACTGAAAAGGCCATCTGGGATGTGGAAACATATTTGGAAGATGGAGTTTCCAACAGATTCTTCCCAGATGTTCTGAGTGTGCGGGTCGGATTATATAGGGAGATGTGGTCCCTCAAGTAACTTGGGCCCAAGCCATGTAGGGCTTTATTGGTTATAACCAACACCTTGTATTGCGCTTGGAAGCGAATGGGCAGCCATTGAAGATTTTTCAGAATAGGTGTTATATGGTCAAACCTGGATGCGCCGGTGACCAGTCTGGCTGCCATGTTTTGTACTAACTGAAGCTTCCGGGCTTGGTACAAGGGTAGCCCCATGTAGAGCGCATTATAGAAATCTAAGTGAGAGGTTACCAGAGCATGTACCACCGTTTCAAGGTCCCTTTGGCCCAGGTAGGGTCGCAGTTTGCGTATTAACTGAAGTTGATAGCAAGCACTTCTGACCGTCGCGTCTACTTGAGATGTTAACTGCAGGGACGAGTCCAGAAGTACTCCTAAACTGCGGACTTCATCCTTCAGGGGAAGTGTGACCCCGTCCAGGAGAGGTGGATAAATTTCCCTGGGCCTGGGAAACCTATCACCAGTACTTCCGTTTTCTCTGGATTCAGACTGAGTTTGTTTTCCCTCATCCAGCCCATTACTGACTCCAGGCAGGCATTCAGAGGAGAGACACCATCCTTAGTCACTGCATCAGTCGGAGACACAGAGAAACATATTTTGGTGTCATTGGCATACTGATAACACTGCGCCCTGTGTCTCCGGATGATCTCTCCCAGCGGTTTCATGTAAATGTTAAACAAAGTGGGGGACAAAATAGCTCCCTGAGGGACACCAGATGTTAGTTCCCTCTTAGTGGAGCAAGTATCCCCCAACTGCACCATTTGGAATCTGCCCGAGAGGTAGAATCGGAACCACTGGAGCGCAGTGCCTCCGATGCCCAACTCCCTCTGGTGTTCCAGAAGGATACCGTGGTCAATGGTATTGAAACTCCATGAATTTCATAGAGTTTTTCAAATTAAGGAATACTCAGAAGTGGTTTTGACAGTTCCATCCTATGTAATATTGCCTATAGCACCTGGTATTCATCGGTAGTCTCATCCAAATATTAACCAGGGCTGAGCCTGTTTAGCTTCCAAGATCTGGTTCCTTTAGGCTATTTATTACAGTCTTCAATTCACCACTCAGCCATGGAAACCCACTGGTGACCTTGGAAAAGTCATACTTTTCCAAAACCCAGCCTCAGAGGAAGGCAATGGCAAACCCTCTCTGAATAAAAATTGCTAATAAAACCCTGTGATAGGTTTGCCTTGGCTGATAGGTTGAAGGTACACAACAACAACAGGATGCCATCGTCAGAAGGGAAACTTGACCTTAGATGGAAAAGGTAAGAGCATTGAAGATGGGAGCAGAACTGACTCTATGGGCAATGCCTCACTTGTCCACTACTGTCCCAATTGGGAGTGGATGTTTGGGCTTCTACACCCCAAAATCACAGTACTCATCCCCAATGGTTATTGCCACAGTGTAAAAAAACACACATGATTTTGCCTTATAGATGAATGGGTGTAAGACTGGTTATTGTTCAGCTCCTGTCTACCAATTTTATTACTCTGTATAAGAGACCAACTGTTATCACTCACATTTCCAAATAAAGTCTAGTTTTAATTTTCTGTAGAATTTACCAACATATGCCAACCATAACTTCCTTTTAATGGCATGTTAGAGCCATGCAGCCTAATTTGAAATTCTATTGAATTCAGGAGGCACTTACATAAATATATCCCACATGCAGTGAAAAGAACAGTATGGCCGTGCTAATAATAATAAAAATAATAATAATTGCTGACTCTCTCCTCTATAGATGTTCCCTACCCACTATTATATGTGGTTTTACAAGACCATCTTTTCCAATCAAAGACTGATTTCTGCACACCTTTTACCCAATCTCAACTTGACTTTTCCCTCCCTTTTAGCATTTTCTCTGTGGAACAAATAAGCACTGTAAAACTTTGGAAAGTTCTCCTAGACAGCGTGTTCCATTCCCTCATTTATGCATCCAAGAAATTCCATATGTCACTAGAGGAGCATAGGGGTAGTTTTATCATGTGCATAGAAGCATACAGTCTTAAATATTTAATAGTGTTCTCTTAATGCTGCTACTAGTGTCTGTTGACACAGGGAAATTCCAACTGGCCCAACTACTGAATGGAACTGTACTTCAAAAAAAAAAAAAGTAATGATATTTATAACCCCACAGCTTGCCAGCAAGCTCACATGCAGTTGTGAGTCATTCCAGATGTGGATATAAAACAGAGGCTGTCTGTGCGAATAAATTCCTTGATCCCAAAGAGACTAGGTTGAAGGCGAGGTGCTGCTACTTGACAGTGTCAGGGGAACTGTGCTTGGAGAGTTTTTGCAATCCTGAGGGAAAGGTTTTTTTTCAAAATAGCCAGCTCTTCAAGCCACACAGAGAAACTGAGGGAAAAAAGGCCTGCCCTGTAGACGCAGACAGACCTCAGTCTTGTGGAAACCAAGGATGTGTTGGAAGATGGTGCTGCTGCTCTTGTTGTATTACAATGCACATGCCACTGTGCCCCCTAGGTGGAACCGAGGTAAGAGTTAAATATGAATTGCTTTCAGCAGAAAAACAGAGATGCAGAAGAGGTATTTCATCAAATGAGCCTTAAACTGCATCAGCCACCTCTACCAGTTCATGAGGGTGGGTTTAGGGGTGGCGGAGAGTTTTGTTTGTTATTTCCAGCTAATTGAACCAAACTATATTTTCTTTCCTGTGGGGCGGGGGGAGAGAGATTGAAATACACATTATTTGTTTCCAGCTATAAAATATGGAAATCATATGATCTGGGATGAATTCCCATATGTGAGCACTGACAGCACTTTCTCTCAGACATTTTTACATGGAAGTTCACAAGGGCTTTGTTCACACAAGCAGCAACTCTGCTGGCTGGAGACCTTAACTCACCCTTTGCTGAGTTCAAGGCAAGCACATGAAGCTATGCATTTCAGTCAGATTAATTTTAAACATATTGCACTGGAATGTCTGTCTCTGCCTTGGCTCTGCTAGATATGCTTTTAAAATCAGATTTCATAGAAGGAACAATTGAACAGCCATTTGGAAAGATCTCATTTTCTTTTAAAAAGTACATACATTTTACACTACTTTGATTGTCTTGTAAATACATAAATGAATAGCCCTTATTTATTGTAGTTTTGATCTAATGCTTATTGCTTTAGAAGTTACATTTATTTTTCTCCAAGCATAGCTAGCTTTCCCCCACCAACTTTATCCTCGCAACAGCCACCGCGGGAGGGAGTTTAATCTGAAACAGAATAACTGGAGGTCAATCTGAAACAGAATAACTGAATAACAGTGGATCACTAGGTTTCATGGTGGATCACTGGATCACCCAGTGAATCTCATGGTGCAGTGGGGATTTGAACCTTGGTCTCTTAACTCCTAGGCTGAAAATCTGTTGATTATTTCCAACTAGAGTATATCCATGGAGCCTATTGTTGAAAGGTTAGTCAACTCATAGATAAATCCAATTGGCTCACTGCTCTACACTACATGGGACTAACCGTCTAAACACAACACTATATTGGCTCTCAGGTTATTACTTTTATAGCTCTCCTTCCCTTGTTGAGCTCAAAGCAGGGTACTTAGTACCCCCAGCCCTTCAATAACCAAAATCAGAACAAAATCAGCTTCAGTAGGTTGTATTGTGTGTGTTTGGCTCTTTATACAAGAAGTGTGGGGAATCTGTAGCCTATGAAACAACTTTAGAGCTCCAAAAATCCAGACCTTTGGACGCTCCCAGCAACAAAGTGTCAGGGAGTAGAGCTGTGTGCCAAACAAGCTGTTTTGTATCTCCTAAAAAGTGGTTCCTACCTCAGCCTTGTACTGAAGATGAGCTCTCTCATGGGCGTTAGAGAACTCTTCACAGGCTTGATGTGTTGACATAGTTAACCAAAATTGAGGCATTTTTTCACATCTCTGTTGTCTGTAAGGAATAATGACATGACACTAGGTTACTAACCTACACTGCTCTCAGTATTCAGATACAGCACAAATGAAGAATTTGTTGACCTCCAATGTTGTTGGACTCCAGTTCCTAGGAGCTCCAGCCAACTTGGCCAATTGTAAAGAAGAGAAGGAGTTCATCAGCATCAGAGGGAAGCAGTTTCTCTGGCCTTGGTATATAGTATGCCTTAATTTCTTTGGGCTGCTGAAGATTTGGTGAAAACGGAATCAGAGGGTATATGTGATGTGGCAATAGCATCACACAAGTGAACTATTTTTAGTTGTGTTCACATAACCACTTGCAAAGATCACTTTATCTACATATAGAAAATCTGATCTGGCTTTTGTCTTCTGCAAGAAAGAATGGCTCTAGTTAGGCATTCAAAGATTACAGTGGTTGGTTAGTTAGTTCAATCCCATCTGCCTCCCATGAATGAGATTCAAACTGGCTTACAATGAAGTAGAATTAATAAAATTTTAAAATGAACAAATGTATAAGCATTTTAAAACACATTATATATCACATCAATAAAAGAAAATGCAGCAAATATCCTGTTAAAATCTGTTTCTGTGCAAGGCAAGGTCTGTTGTCAAAGGTTTACCTAAATAAGAATGTCTTTGTCCACCAGTGGAAGGGCCACTGGGAGTAAGACTGCTTAGACAACATCTGAAGAGAGTTCCAGAGCTTGGAAACAGCACATGCCTCCCTGGATATCCCTATGAAGGCAGTGTGGTACCAAGAAAATGTCCTCCACTGAAGATCTCAATGCCCAGCAAGCTGTAGTACTTCAGATAGCCTGTGCCTAACTCATGGAGGGCACTGCATTGAAGTCATCTAAGTAGTTCACTGGGGAACTAGATGAGTATTAGATGTACAGTACATGAAAAGACCTGATTTCATGTTCTTAGCTGTTCCTTGAAAGATCAAGCTGAAAATTATTTAATTCATGGGCATTTCCTTTTGGGATTCTGGTGCTGAAATTAAAATGTTCCACAAATTCAAAGAAGTTCCTAGAAATGTTTAAAATTTATTACTGAATATGACTGTATCTGAACATTTTCCCAAGGGTGAACAGAGAAAGTGACATGTTTTGTTCTGTAGAAATGTTTGCAGAAGAGAAGGAAAATAGTTCCTTGCAGAAATTTTGGGACTAGCCCTAAATCCACAGGTTTCCCAAGGGAATTTTGGCAAGGAGCAAGAGTTATCTTTGTCAGTATTTTAAAAAGAAAAGAAAAATTGTCCTGCCTTTGCTCAGCTTGAGTCTTTGAAGTGAGTCTGTTCATTGAATCACAGTGTGAGAGGGGGCCTTGCAGGCCATGAAGTTTAACCCCTGCTTGATGGAGAAAATCCAGATCTAAAGAAGCTCCAACAGGTGACTGCCTTGCCTCTTATTAAAGGTCTTTAGTGAGGGTGATCCTATCACCCTCTCTGGGACAGAACCCGCCTTTGTCCACTAAACTGTGACAGTACTTCGGGCATATGAGTGCTATGAAGGATTGCCAGGTCTCAAGACACAAGCTGAAGTCTCAGAGAATTGCTGTGCTTTCCTATGTCTCCAGCCAAGGGGACAAATCTTATGGTGGGTGAAGGAGGAAATAATGAATTTTTTGTGTGAGATGGCTTTAAAACTTGGGTAACCACTTTCTTTTTATCCTTTACTGGAGCCAAGGCTCACTAGTTCATCATAAGGGTGTCTATATGTTTGTTGTGCATGGGGAATGGGAAAGGGTCTGAGGAAGAAGTCCTGGTTTTTGGCCCTGAAATCTGAAGATATGAGACCTGGCAGATCTAGACCATTTATTTAGAGTATTTTATCTTGCTCTTTAGCCAAAAAGGCTCCCAGGATAGCTTACACATTGTTGATTTGACTACTTTCACATTTCCACTCAATCTTTCTTCCCTGGGCTAAATGTACCCAGCTCTTCAACATACCTTCTTGGGACTTATTTTTCCACACCACTGATGGTCTTTCTTGTCTTCCTCCTTTCTGTGTGGTCTCACAATCGTCTCAAGATGAATGTGGCATCCATGTCCAACAAATGGCATTCAGAACTGGTTTGAATTTTTAATAGCAGGCATGTTGCTAAATCTATGGGATATGGTGGTTTGGCCACAGTGCAGCTTGGGAAGACAAGCATACTTCCCCAAATTATTGTGGGCAAAAATTGAATGCAGAGATAATTTTAACAATTTTACAAAATTAAATGTCTGTTTTATTTCAGCATGGCCCTTTCTCTGTGAGGCAGGGAAGGAACAATCATGAGCACTGTTGACTAAAATCCTTGTCATCTTAGGAGAATCAGGACAGGGTAGATTAAGGACAGATGTCTCTAACAATCAATATTCCTCATTCTCTATGGAACAAGGACTGCAAAGTCAGTGACATTTTTAAAATGTGATCACATGCATACAGCAAAGACAGCTAATTATTAAAGCAGACAGGGTTGAAATGAATCAATGCAGTATAAAATCAGAACTATAGTAGATATTTGTGGTACTGCTCATCTTTCACTCTTGACTAGAGTTGTTAGGATCTGAAACAAAGTTAACTTTTCAGGCTTTTGGATTCCTTCTCTACATCTCTAGCCCTTTCAGATAAATATAGAAAAAATAAAGGTATATTTCCATAGATCAATGCCATCTAAGACCAAAACTTTGAAAGTAATACATTATAGATAACATTGCAGATGAGTTATTTCTGTGTTTTTAAAATGAGGACTGAGGGTGTGTTTACACTGGCCACTTAATGTGGAAACAGTCCAGAGCATTATGCCCTGGACTGGCCCCAGGCCAACCTTGTGCATATGGTGACCATATGCACAAGGCCGAATCCAGTGCGACATCTTATTGTTGTGCAAGTGAGCCAGCCAACATCACATCAGCCCCACTGGTCCATCTCTCTCAATGCAGCCACTACTGATGCAGCCTCACCATCCAAGCAGCCCCCTGCAAGAGCCTGCCTCACACCATCACTTCTGCTGAGG
The DNA here is from genome assembly GCF_019175285.1 of Sceloporus undulatus. Taxonomy (NCBI): domain Eukaryota; kingdom Metazoa; phylum Chordata; class Lepidosauria; order Squamata; family Phrynosomatidae; genus Sceloporus; species Sceloporus undulatus. Next base: position 22,971,303 of record NC_056526.1, on the reverse strand, counting down.
ACAGAAATGTGTACCTGGACTCCATGTTGATCACATATCTGGTTGCCCATTTGTATCTTCTGCAGCAGTGGCAGCACGCTGGGCAGGCTTTACATGGAGTTCATGCCCACGATGTACAAGTGGCTCCAAAAATAGGCTAATCCCTTTCCCTATGCTGCTCAGCACAAGCACAAGCTCAGCACAAGGAAGAGGGATGAAACACCTCTTGGCATATGGACAATGGATTGGGCCAAATTGGACCCAATCCAGCTGTCCAGACACCAAAAAAACCTGAGGCCACTCCAAGGTTTCTAGGAAACACTAGGCTTTCCCCTAACTTTGCTTAGTTTGGAGGAAAATCAAATTAAGGACTAAAAACCACAGTATCTCCCTGGAAGTAACCCTATGTCATGAGGTCTGACAACACCAGTTTCGGGTGAATTCAGCATCCCCCCCCCCCCCCCCGCATAGACAAGCTTATCATGAAGTTACCTTTGAAAAGTTGTTTCAAACACGACAATGATATAAGGGGACCAAAAAATGCAGTGGACGTTTGTTTAAGCTCTTCTATTGATTTTCCTCATGACATATTATGGATTCTGTGTGGTTCATGAAATCTGGAAGAGAAAGGGATGGCATAGTTCTCATGAGACAGGCCCCATTCTCAATGGCACTTTTGCGCTGGAAGGAACTGGGAAAGTTTGGTTTCTCCCTCCCCGAATCCCTCCGGAAGCAAGTGCTGACTACCAATCAGGGTATTTTAACCCTGAATGCCCTCTTGGAGAATTCGGGTTTAAAATGAAGGCACCTGGCTGTCAATCAAATTTAGTTCCACGATCATCATAGGTGATGTTTCCAGCACTCATTGGGCAATTAGAAGTGTGCTTCCCCC
>NC_056526.1:22815506-22965432 GCF_019175285.1 Sceloporus undulatus | reverse complement strand
CCTACATTTGTCCTACATTTGTCCCGGTTTGGAGGTCCTCACTTATGGCAACCCTAAGTAAGGACAACTGGATGTCCAGAATCTGGAACATGAGGATGTATGTGTGAGGTATGACTCAGTACTTTTCAGTTAACTATTATCAATTACTTGTTACTTTAACAGGAATAGTTATGAAGTAATAGTAATGATATTTTTATGATTATTTTTAAAACCCACTTACAACAAAAATTCTCAAATGATCCCAGAAAAGCAGTGCTTTGGTAGTAATGAGCAGGCTTGACTTGATATGCTAAAGCAGTAATGATGTGACCATTTATCAAGTTAGAGGCTGTACAGACAGCCTCAAAGGGGTGGCATGCAGCCGCCCCTGTTTCAACCAGGTCGTGGCTGCGGCAACCACATGCCATGACCCTGATCTGGCCTTTGCAGGGCGCAGAAAGGAGCTACAAAAAGCAGCTTCTTTTTGCACCTTACAAAGGATGCGATAGCTGCATTGCCACAGCTTGGCAATGCTCCTTCGGTGTTGCATCATCTGTACATAGTGCCAGAGGAGCGCCGTGACACTGCACACCCCAAGCCGACCCAAACTGCCAGTCTGAACAGCCCCTTTTTTTCACAAAAGGAACAATGTTTTGTCCTTGTTATGCCCATGCCACATTGTTACAAGAAATATCATTCCTTATGACATGTTACTTTCAGGCTCTCTAAATACACGCTCCTGGGGAACAATAATAAGAGTAGGATATAGTGTTCCTGTCCTACTTGTCCTACAGATTTCCAAACTAATCTGGTTCGTCCCTGTGGGAGTCAGGAATTTGTATTCTCTTAAATCCTTAATCTTGGCTTGCTGACAGCTTTTGTTTCTTCCCCTTAGCTACTACTCCTTGAATTTCTTTTTTTATTCCAAAGCACATGATTCTTAATTATGAATGTTTAACTCCTCCTGAATACTGATCTTAGAATTCAGATTTAATTGCAATATAAAGCCAGAGGTGAACCTTCTAGCCTTTCAAATATTTCCTTTCCAGTCTCATCTGTTCTGCCTTCCTGTCATTTTCACATTTGCCACATTTTCTACAATTTAACTGCTTCTGTAAAACTCCAGCTCATACACTGTAGATTGCAGGATTCATAAACTCCTAGAACTGGTTTATTCATAAAGAGTTTTTCTTTGTGCTAGGAAAAGGGATTTGGCTTGCCTAAATATATGATGATCTTTTCCACAGCACTACCTTATAAAAAAATAAACAAATCACGCCCAGCTAGAGTTGGCATTCAGCAAAATTCCATAGACTAGCTATTATTCTGATTCATAACACTATTCCACCTTTTCATTTATAAGCCTAATTTACTTTCTTTCCAGGTGGAGAAAAAATAAACAAATTATTCTACTTTCTGCAACCTGGGCTGAACTTGGTCTCCGCTTCTGAAACACAGTTATTATAACAGCAACTAGTTCTAAAAGCATGAGCCTTTGGCAAGAGCCCTTAGGGTTCCCTGCCAATGACTCGCCTTCTCTAAGAGAAAAATAGCAGAGAACATTGGCTGAAGCAATATGGATATAAGGAGAAACTGCTTGTCCTCTTGACTACTGTTTGGCTATATGTAATGTTTCTGAGGAGGCTGGTAGGTGTTTGGTTTTTCTGTCCTTCCAAGAGTGGCTGGAAAATAGCACACCATGATTTCCATGATGGTGAGATTCTGACTGACTTAAAACACCCCATGATGTTGATTGTTTCCACCAACTCTGAATGAATTATTTGCATTTCTACCATATTTTCTGCCTCTGTGCTGGCTATTTTAGGATGCAAGATATTCTTCATTTTTGTTGTTGTGTGCTTACTTGGCATGCTTTGTCCAGAGGAGGGTTTGCCATTGCCTTCCCCTGCGGCTAAGAGCATGTGACTTGTCCAAGGTTTCATGACCAAGCTGGGAACTGAATCCTGGGCTCCAGAGTTATAGTCCAATGTTCAAACCACTGCACCATGCTGGCCAGATGTTCTTTGTTGCTGTTGTGTGCCTTCAAGACATTTCCAACTAATAGTGACCCTAAGGAGAATTTATTATGGTGTTTTCTTGGCAAGATTGTTCAGAGGAGGTTTGCCATTGTCCTCCCTTGAGGCTGAGAGCACATGACTTGCCCAAGGTCACCCAGTGGGTTTCATGGCTGAGCTGGGATCAAACCCTGGACTCCAGAGTGGTAGTCCAACATTCAAGCCACTACGCCATGCTGGCTCCAATGGCCAGAAGGTTTCAGTTTATTCTTCAAATTGCAGCTATGCCTGAATTTGAGAATTACATGCCGTAATTCTTCCTCCCTCTCTCCCTGCCACTCTCTCTCTCGCTCTCTGAATATCAATCTCATTACAGATGACCTCCTTCTCCTCCAAGCTTCTCTTGGCAAAGAGGGGGGTAAGGAACAGGAAACCCCAGAAGTCGCCAGAGCACTGACAGTATCGAACACGAGCATGGACAGTGAAGCTTATCGCACCCATTTTTTCCCTCGTTATGGGAACGGGAAGGGGACACTCAGGGCTGTGTGTCACCGAGAAAAAATGGATTTTACTGCACATCAAAGTGTCCTCAAAATGGCCCCATTCCATTCCCTGGCCCCAAGCCGACCCCATTCGGTGCTGAGGGGGCATTAAATGTTCAGGTCGGAAGTCTTCTGGACGAGCAAAATGGCATGCCTCAGCACTGAATGGGGACAGCTTGGGCCCAGGAAACAGAATGGGGCCATTTTGAGGACACTTTGATGTGCGGTAAAATCTGTTTTTTCTTGGTGACACGCTGCCCCGAGTGTCCCCTTCTTGTTCCCATAATGGGGGGAGGGGGGGGGGAAATGGGTGTGATAAGCTTCAGTATCGAACGCAAGAGGGGACAGAGGAAGAGCCTGCCCCTTCTCTTCCTTTCTGCCCTGGCTAGCTGGCTTGAGCTAGCTAGACGAGACAAAAGGGCATGAAGAGCACATGCCTGCCCCCCTTCCATTTTGCCTTGCCATGCCTTGCCCATGTTTTTCTTACCCAAAGAAACTTTCTTCCTTGGCCTCCTTGCAGGGGGCAGCTGAGCAATTTCTGGGGAAAGGTGGGCATGGGTGCCCAAAGAGAGGAGGGAGAAAGGGAAGGACAGGTGGAGGGGCCATGATAGGTCTCTTGCCTCTCAGCCTGGACAGACACGGCTTGTTTCCCGCAACTCTTTGTTCAGCCTCCCTCTTTCCTGTGCTAGAATGGTGTACAAAAGAAGTTTCTTGCAACTAGGGCCTCATTTCCACTTACAAAAAAAGTGGTTTGTGATCCAAATTGATGGATTGATTTGACAGTGGAACGTGGCTCCCACTACATTTGCCCCAATCGCATTTTTTCCCTGTAAAATAACCCACTTGTGGTTCACATTCATGAATGAATTGGTTCACAATGGACCCACTTCAGCTGGCCAAAGGGCAAATTTAAATCGATTCCAGTCCACATCTGGTTCACCCTTGTGCAGAATCGAGTTATCAAAAAAAAGATGTGGAAAACATCAGCGTCAAAAAGATGTGGGTTAAATGGGTCTAGCGTGTGGCCCACCTCTCCAAACTGCTTCAGCGAATTGCTTCAAGTAAGAACCAGGGTCATTTGAATATGTTCAAATCAATTTGCAATTCTCTTCCACAAAAACTCAGAGGCAAGTCTATGAAAGCTTATGCTACAACGTTTTCACACAGTTAATCTCAAAGTGCTACAAGAGCCTTTAGCATATTGATATTCCAGACTAACATGATTAATGGTTGAATGTGCACTGCAGAATTAATGCAGTTTGACATCACTTTAACTGCCATGGCTGAATGCTATGAAATGCTGGGGTTTGTAGTTTGTTGTCATACTAGAGCTTCCTCAGAGAGACTACATAGCTCACAAAACTACAAATCCCAGATTTCCATCGAACTGAAACATGGCAGTTAAAGCAGTGTTGAACTGTATTATTTCTGTAATGCAAGTGTATACATTTACAGTGCTACAGAAATAAACTATAATAATAAATAATAATAAGTCTCTGAATTGTAACCACTTGGAAGAGAACTTAGCAAAGGTGCCCCCCCATTTCTATGGAGGGGGGAGGGAGGGAGGGAGAAAAGTTCCCAAACAGCTATGAGATTAAGAGGGACTCCTACTCTAAGAATCACATCCAAGGGTTGCCATGCTGGCCAGCCAATTCAGCAAAGCACAATAACACCCAAAATCCACAAAACCTTTATCGGCCAACCAAAATGCACAAAATAGCTGAAGCAAGCTTTGAAGTTCAGCTGGCTTCTTTATTGGGCAAAGGTGTTAAAAATCAAACAAGAGAAAGGCATCACTGTTTTGTGGGTTTGGGATGTTATTGTTTGCAGTGTGGCCAACACAACTACTCCTGGATGTGCTTTCTAGATTTCAGGATACTGCATTTTAGACACATCAGGAGACTCCTAAACAAGAGGGAACAAAGGGCTGAGACTTAACTTTTTGAGATCTTTATTGCCAAAAAAAAGTCAAAAGTTTGTTTTTGTTTTTTAAATTGGGACTGCGTTTGATGTGTTTTATGCAGCATTTACTGTTTTTTTTCAGAGACTTCTTGAGAAATTCAGTATTATCTGCCAAAGGAAGGGACAGATATTTTCACACAGTAGAGAAAAATAAAGGTTTCTCCCTGTGTTGTTAAATAGACTTATTTACAAATTTTATTTCCTGGGCCTCATTGTTTGTCTTCCAGAGCTCATATGCCCCCCCCCTTTTTTTCCCCAAAAACATGGACACATTTCTATCAGGGAGGAAAATGGAGGAAACGGGAGCTCCAGCCCATTAGCATGCAACTAAGAGGAAAGGGGGCCTCTGGACCTTAAGAAAAGGCCATCTCCTCTTTCAAACACACACATATACAAACATTTCTATGTAGAAGAGGGGCAGCTGGAGGGAAGGGCAGCTCCAGTCCCAAGCAAACAAAAAGTTCCACTATGCATGCAGCAATGCTGCACATTTACCAGGACACAAGAAAGCTTCCTGGCTGCTCCAAGCCTCTGCTTGCCTCCTTTCCCTTCCTGCCTCTGGGCTCTGAGTCTGGCACACCTGTGCAGTACCACCAGTGTTGCCAATCACCCTTGAAGATATTCCCCAGGATTGATTCCTGGATTCCCTAGATCCTCCCCAAATTACCTGGAATGGGGCAGGTCTTCCAGTTTGGGGAGGTGGGACATCCAGTTGGGGGGGGGGGCACAGGGCACTGGGGGAGGGCCTAGGGGGGGGGGGTCTTCCAGTTCAGGGGGGAAGGCACTATGGGAAGGCCTAAATCTTGCAATAACTGGTAGTTCTTTCATGCGGACTTCCTGATTGGCCCCTGTTTTTCATCCGGATTTCCTGATTGGCCACTGTTTGAGCAGGAAGGTTCAATTTCCTGGAAATTACCTGGAAATTTTGCAAACACGGAAATTAAATGGAAAGAGATTAAATTCTCCTGTTTCTGGGGAATTCCCTGGAAATTAGCAACCCTGAGTACCATCCAGAACCTCAAAGTTGGGATCTAGATGGGTTTTTTCCCTGAGGTTTCACTGCTGCCTCCAGGAATCTGAGAAATGCTGATTGTTTTTTGATATGAAGATAGTTGGGCTAAAAATAATCATTGCATCATAGAATCTTAGACTGAGAAAGGACAACAAGCCCTTCTAGTGTATGTGGAGATATGGAGGAAAGATCATGATAGGGTGGCAGGTGCATAGTGAGGCACTCCATTGAAGATCCTGATGTCACTGAAATGAAATGTCAGAAAAGGAAGAATAGGAATCTGGAAAGATGATGGAAAGGAAGAAGCAATGACGGGGAGGAAAATGGGTGAAGGACCTTTCTAGACCTTTCTAGACCTTTCTACACAACTGTTTCCAGAAACTTAGTAAAACTTAAAATACAATTCCTGTGGGTAGCATATCTGATTAAAACTAAAATACAATTCCAACTACAGAACAATTAAAATATTAGAACAATAGACTATTGATATCATCTAGGACAGGTAAAACTTCAGTGTGCAGAAGTTGTTGTTGTGTGCCTTCAAGTAGTTTCTGACTTATGGTGACTCTAAGGCAAACCTATCATCGGATTTTCTTAACAAGATTTGTTCAGAGGTTTGCCATTGCATTCCCCTGAAGCTGAGAGAGGGTAACTTGCCCAAGGTGAACCAGTGGGTTTCATGGCCAAGCAGGGAATTGAACCCTGGTCTCCAGAGTTGTGATCTAACACTCAAACCATTACACCATGCTGAACTGAGGTTCAATTATTATTATTATTATTATTATTATTATTATTATTATTATTATTATGCTTTATTTATATAGTGCTGTAGTTTTGCACAGCATTGTACAGTGGTACCCCGGGATACGAATGCGCCGCCTTACGAAATTTCCGGGTTACGAAAAAAATCCATTTAAAAAAACTGTTCTGGGTTACGAAGGTTTTTTCGGGTTACGAAAAATTTTTTGGTGCTTTTCGGCGCTATTTCACACGAAATCGCGGCTTTTCCCCATTAGCGCCTATGGCTTTTTCGGCTTACGAAGTATTCCGGGTTACGAAAGCGGCGGCGGAACGAATTAATTTCGTAACCCGGGGTACCACTGTACATACAAACATTAAGATAGATAAGAGTAAACCTGCCCATGGCGTACAATCTAAGAAATAGAAGCATAATACATATAAATAATACATAACAATGCAGGAAAGGATTCAATAAAACAAGCAAAAAATTAAAAGCGTCAAATAGCAAATAATAGTCACACAATGCTTGGGAACACTATTCTGAACAGGATGGTCTTGAACTCAGTTTTGAAACTAGTTAAAGAAGTGATGACCTGTGTTCATGGGGGAAGGATGTTCTAGGAGTGAGGGGCAGCAAGTGAAAAGGGACGAATCCAGAACGGGGCAAAGAAAATCCTGGGCTGAGACAGCAGACCTTGACTACCAGAATGGAGAGCCCAAGCAGGAAGGTGTGGAAAAAGAAGATCTGATAAATAAGGAGGGGCCAGCCCATGGAGGACTTTAAAAGTCAACAACAGGAGCTTTTACTGAATACAGAAAGGGAGGGGGAGCCAGTGAAGGGATGATAACAAAGGAGAGACAATCAAAAGACAGAGGACTTTTTGTCTTCTAGATGTTTTGAACTTCAACTTCAAGAAGCTCTAGCCAGCATGTTCAGTGTTAAGGGATGGTGGGAGCTGTAGTCCAAAACTGGGGGGGGGAGTAACTTTTAATCTCTCGTTTAATGGCTGCCCTCTCCATGGTTTTTCTTTCAATATCTAGTACCTGAAAATGGACAGGATGTCAGGCAATCAGAGTAGAGAATATTATGCTAGGTGAGCAAATATAGGACTACAGTTGACCCTTCCTTTACGCGAGGGACCCATTCCGGCCCCCATCACGTAAGGGAAAAATCGTGTAAACTCAAGCCCCATTAGAAACAATGGGGCTCGTTCTCACGGCATGCACCCGGTGTGCCCCATTGCCTCTTCCGGGGCATGGGAGAAGTCTTTCTGGCGCGGCTTCCAGCATATGCTGGAAGCTGCGTATGGCACACCTGTGTATGACATGGGTGCACTGTATCTTGTTCTATATCATATGCTTTACTGCCTCTAAGGACCCCACATTGATTTCACCGAGATTCATCAAAAACTACATTTTGGTATTCTAGAACTAGCTGAATATGAAATCTCGTTTTATGATGGATGAGAATCTTCTGTCTCCAAGCAGTCATCATTATTGTGCATGATGTGAGTCAGATGCATCATTAAAATAAATTAGTGCATCTCAAGATGAAATAATTGTTTTACATAAATTCCTCTAGGGGAGATGAAAAGGAGGTAGCAAATCACATTAATACATCCATACTCTTTTTTGATACTGAACAAGTACCATGCATCCTGAGCTGGCGTAGGAGGAAGCTGAATCAGCAGAAAAAATTCTTCATGAGTTTATAATCATCAAGTGGAAGATTGGCTGCATAACTTTCTCCATTTCAGGCTTCCTTTTTCACTGCTCAGTTCATTAGCTCGTATAGTTGGGGAGTAATGAGGCAAAACCAAACCAGATATCATGCGTATAAATCATAAATAGAAATCAGTGAGGAAGCAGAAGTGTTAAAATACCATGGCTACAATCCCATATACTTTTAGCATGGTTTAAATATATGCTGAAATCCAGCATGGCATAATGGTTTGAGTGTTGGACTATGACTCTGAAGACCAGGGTTCAGTTCCAAGCTCAGCAATGAAACCCACTGGATGACCCTGGGCAAGTCACATGCTCTCCACCACAGAGAAAATCAGTGGCAAACCTCCTCTGAACAAATCCTCCAATGAAAACCCTAGGATGTTGCCATAAGTTGGAAATGATTTGAAGGCACACAACAGGAACAACAACAAATACAGTGGACCCTTGTTATACGCTGGGGTTTGGTTCCAAGATCCCCGTGTATAACAAAATCTGTGTATGCTCAAGTCCCATTAAATATAATGACATAGAAAAATTGTGTCCCTTATACAAAATGGAAAATCAAGGTAAATTTATACTTTTTTGGAACATTTTCAAACTGTGGAGGCTTGAATCCATGTATAAAAAATCTATGTATAAGAAGGGTTGACTGTATATGGCAGAGCCAGCATGATATAGTGGTTTGAGTGATGGACTAGGACTCTGGGATACCTAGGTTTGAATCCCTGCTCAGCCATGGAAACTCACTGGGTGACTTTGGGAAGTCACCATGGACCTCAGACCCCAGAAGGTGCTGTTAGGACTGGACCACCAAGATTTTTTTGTAGTTGAGCCTCAGGCATTATCAGTCAGAAGTGTAGCAAATGACCAAGCACTAATATTAAGACAGCTGTTGTTGAACTCTCTCAGGAATAATAAGGCCTGCTTGCTTGCCATCTATCCTGGGCACACTTCACTGAGAGTAAGCTGCATTGAATAGATGAATAAAGGCAGATAATGACTAATGCCTTCTGAATAACCCTTGCAAGAAAATGTTATGATAGGGTTGCCATAAGTCACAGGTGACTTGAAGGCACCTAGCAACAATAAAGGACTATACACCAGGGAAGTTATGCTGAATTCCAACAGACACCATAACCTTGAGCTCACTTGCAACAATTGGCAAGTCTTCCACCCATCAATTCAAAAATGAGAGTGCGGGCTGTGCATGTGCTTGCAGATGGATTGGCTGCATTAGGAACTGCAGTCTCTGAGAAAGTTTCTACACTAGTATAGGGCCTCAAAAGATTCTGGCCGACATCTAGATTGGAAGAGTAAAAAATGGTTGGACAACTTCTGGAGAGTGAGGGTCTATGTTAGACCTTGCTGGATTCTGCTTTTTGATGCCACCACCAAGCTGCAAAGGTTTCAAGACAAAGCATCAATTTCAACAACATCAGTTTCAACCATTGTTATGAAACTGAACAACAGATGCATGTAGCCACATGTGGTCCACTTCAATTTTAAAGGCTGATTTTGAGCACCACTGCAATGAAAGATACACATTATCTTCAGCCAATGTGATTTAGAGGCTGTCATCTTGGATGCCTCTCTGAGAAAACTAGATTCAAACAGTTTCTCAGCCACAAAGTACTGGGTGACCTGGAGCCTGTTATAAAGCTCAACATAAGTTGCCAAATCAGCAGCATTCCAAAGCATGAGACTCACCAGAAAAGGGCCTAAGGGTAGCCACTTCTGGTGAGACAAAATTCTAGCACTGGAAGTGATTTTTTAAAGTTTTTTTTTTTATAAAGCTGTGTGAGATCCCACACCTGATTGGTGGTTCCAGTACTAGAGGGGATATCTACTCTTCTCCTTTGTGGCATTTATTAACCAAGAAACCACATTTTCATCCAAAGGGATGAACATGGAGACGTCATCTTGTCTCAGTCCCAACAATAGGGAGATGGAATGATTTCATAGAATCATAGAATCATAGAGTTGGAAGAGACCACTAGGGCCATCCAGTCCAACCCCCTGCCATGCAGGAAATCCAAATCAAAGCATCCCTGACAGATGGCCATCCAGCCTCTGTTTAAAGACCTCCAAGGAAGGAGACTCTATCACCCTCCGAGGGAGTGCATTCCACTGTCGAACAGCCCTTACTGTCAGGAAGTTCCTCCTAATGTTCAGGTGGAATCTCTTTTCCTGTAGCTTGCATCCATTGTTCCGGGTCCTGTTCTCTGGAGCAGCAGAAAACAAGCTTGCTCCCTCCTCAATATGACATCCTTTCAAATATTTAAACAGGGCTATCATATCACCTCTTAACCTTCTTTTCTCCAGGCTAAACATCCCCAGCTCCCTAAGTCGTTCCTCATAGGGCATGGTTTCCAGACCCTTCACCATTTTTGTCGCCCTCCTTTGGACACGCTCCAGTTTCTCAATGTCCTTTCTGAATTGTGGTGCCCAGAACTGGACACAATATTCTAGGTGGGGCCTGACCAGAGCAGAATACAGTGGCACTATTACTTCTCTTGATCTAGACACTATACTTCTATTGATGCAGCCTAAAATAGCATTGGCCTTTTTAGCTGCCGCATCACACTGTTCACTCATGTTCAACTTGTGGTCTACTTGGACTCCTAGATCCCTTTCACACGTAGTTTCATTCAGCCAGGTGTCCCCCATCCTATATCTGTGCATTTTATTTTTCCGCCCTAAGTGCAATACCTTACATTTCTCTGTGTTGAATTTCATTTTGTTAGCTTTGGCCCAGCTTTCTAGTCTATTCAGGTCATTTTGAATCTTGATCCTGTCCTCTGGGGTATTAGCTATTCCGCCTAATTTGGTGTCATCTGCAAATTTGATAAGTATGCTCCCAATTCTGTCATCCAGGTCATTGATAAAGATGTTGAATAGCACTGGGCCCAGGACAGAGCCCTGTGGGACCCCACTGGTCACTTCTCCCCAGGATGAAAAGGAGCCATTGTTGAGCACCCTTTGGGTTCGGCCGGTCAACCAATTACAGATCCATGTAACAGTTCCTTTTTCTAGCCCACATTTTACCAGCTTGTTTGCAAGTATGTCATGGGAAACCTTGTCAAAGGCCTTACTGAAATCAAGATATACTATATCCACAGCATTCCCTTCATCTACCAAGCTGGTAATTTTATCAAAGAAAGAGATTAGGTTTGTCTGGCATGACTTGTTTTTCTGAAACCCATGTTGACTTTTTGTGATTTTGGCATTGCCTTCTAGATGTTCACAGACTCTCTGTTTAATGATCTGCTCCAGAATCTTTCCTAGTACTGATGTCAGACTAACTGGACGATAATTGTTGGGATCTTCTTTTTTCCCCTTTTTGAAGATGGGGACAACGTTTGCCCTCCGCCAGTCTGCTGGGATCTCTCCTGTTTTCCAGGAGTTTTCAAAGATTATTGCCAATGGCTCCGATATTACATTTGCCAGTTCTTTTAATACCCTTGGATGGAGTTCATCTGGTCCTGGAGACTTAAATTCATTTAGATTAATAAGGTGTTCCTCTACTATCTCTTTACTTATTCTGTGCTGAAATTCCCCTATTCTGTCCTCTGCTCCATTATCCTCAGGTTGAGCACCCTTTGCCTTTTCTGAGAAGACTGAGGCAAAGAAGGTGTTGAGTAATTCTGCCTTTTCTCTGTCTTCTGTTAGCATTTTGCCATCTTCACCACGGAGTGGCCCTACCGTTTCCTTCTTCTTCCTTTTGCTGCGGACATATCCAAAAAAGCCCTTTTTATTGTTCTTAACCTCTCTAGCAAGCCTGAGTTCGTTCTGCGCTTTAGCTTGTCTGACTTTACCCCTACAAATGCCTGCTATTTGTTTGAATTCCTTTTTTGTGATTTCCCCCTTTTTCCATTTCTTATACATGTTCCGTTTCAAACTTAACTCAGTTGAAAGTTCCTTAGTCATCCATCCTGGTTTCTTGAGACACCTCCCGTTTTTCTTTCTCACTGGAACTGTTTGAAATTGTGCCTTCAGTATCTCCCTTTTGAGAAAGTCCCATCCGTCCTGAACTCCTTTATCTTTTAGTATTTCTGACCATGGAATTGCCCTCAATACTTCTCTAAGTTTACTGAAATCCGCTCTCCTAAAGTCTAGGATGCATGTCTGACTATGCCTGGCTTCTCCTTTCCATTGTATAACAAACTCCAGGAGAACATGGTCACTTCCACCTAATGATCCCAACACTTGCACCCCATTAACCAATTCATCCTTGTTGGTTAGGATCAGATCTAAAATAGCTGACCCCCTTGTTGCCTCTTCCACCTTTTGGACCATGAAATTGTCTTCCAGGCAAGTGAGGAATTTGCTAGGCCTTGAGGATTTTGCTGAGTTTGACTTCCAGCAAATATCAGGATAGTTGAAGTCGCCCATCACTACTACATCTCTCTTTGCTGACTGTGTGGTCATCTGTTCTAGAAAGATATTATCCAATTCCTCCGTCTGACTTGGGGGTCTGTAGTAGACTCCCACCGTAACATCCTTGTTGTTTCTCTCCCCTTTGATTCTTATCCAGATGCTCTCCACCTGGCTTCCATGATTGATGTCCAGGATCTCTTCACTGGTGTAAATATCTCTGACATATAGTGCTATTCCTCCTCCTTTCTTATTTGGCCTATTTCTCTTAATAAGGTTATACCCCTCTATTTCCACATTCCAATCATGAGACTCATCCCACCAGGTTTCAGTGATGCCTATTATATCATATTTGCTTTGTTGTACTAGGAGTTCGAGTTCATCTTGCTTATTTCCCATGCTCTGTGCATTAGTGTAGAGACATCGCAGACCATGGTTCCCTTTTACTTGCTGCCTGTGCAAGTTTTTTTGCCTCCCACTGTTGGGTCCTTGCACTGTTTGCCTTGTCTCCTCTATGTCAGTATGACTATTTTCGCCATCCCTTTCGCCTTCCTTAATATTGTCTCCCTTCCCCTCGGAACTCAGTTTAAAGCTCTCCTGATCAAGTTCTTGAGACTGTTGGCAAAAACATTTCTTCCAACTGGCGTGAGATGCAACCCGTCCGTTGCAAGAAGTCCCTCCTCATGGAACCGCAGCCCATGATCGAAGAATCCAAATCCTTCTCGGCGGCACCATCTGCGAAGCCAGTTGTTCACATCCGCGATTTTCCTCTCCCTTCCTGGACCATGCCCTTCAACTGGCAGAAGAGACGAGATGACAACCTGTACATCCATTCCCTTCAGCTTCCTACCAAGCGCCTCGTAATCCCTTTTGATGTTCTGAAGGCTGTGTCTTGCAGTATCATTAGTTCCCACGTGGACCAAAAGGAAGGGGTATTGGTCAGAAGGCTTGACCAGTCTTGTCAGCCTCTCTGTCACATCATGGATCTTTGCACCTGGAAGACAACACACCTCTCGAGACATCTTGTCAGGCCTACAAATCACTGCTTCTGTACCCCTCAGCCAGGAGTCCCCCACTACGACCACACGCCTCCTCCGAGGCTTAGCAGCAACTGTTCCCTCGGGTGGGACTCTCAGGCTCCCCTGCTCTGTCCCTGAAGTCTGTCCATGCTGCTCTTCTTCATCCTCCTTGATAAGGGAAAGAGCTTCAAATCGATTCTCTAGCTGCAAACTCCCCGAACAATTCCTTCTTGGCTTACTTCTCTTTGTGACATTCCTCCAGCTGTCTGTCTCCTCTGTTTGGCAAGTGACCTCTTCCACCCTAGGATCTTCCTCTGCGTGGTACTCATCCAAGATCGTTAGTTCTATTGTGTCCAGGAAATCCTCTTGTTCCCTAATATGCTGAAGTGTAGCTACTCTGGACTCCAGCTGCTGCACTTTCTCCTCCAAGAGTGCTACCAACTTGCACTTGGTGCATGTGAAGTTCTCCACTTCTGTAGGCAAGAAGAGAAACATCCCACAAGAGTTTAGACAGGGAGAACAGGATATGGAAAAGGATATACCTTTTACGTTGAGCAGTACCCCCTGTTTTATTCTGAGGACCCTATAGCCAATAGTGGCTGGTAGCTCCAGCATCAATGGTGTGGTGATAACGGCTTTAAAAGAAATATTCAAGGTAATAAACATGTTTGGGGAATTGAATTCAGCACCTTGGGATAGGTTTCTTAAACCCCAGAGTGGATTCACCACTCCATTGACATGGATGCCATCAGTCGTCACTGCCTATAGTTGTTTTGTTGTTGTTGTTATTGTTGTGTGCCTTCAAGTCATTTCTGACTTATGGTGACCATAAGATGACCCTATCATGGGGTTTTCTTGGTCAGTTTCTTCCAAGGGCATTTGCCATCAGTGTTGCCAATTTCGCGACTTTCACGCGAAAACGGGGACTTTTCAGAGCTTTTCGTGTGATTTTCGCGCCTTGCTCTAATTCAGTGCCTTTTCCGCGACTTTGGCCCTTTCAGCTCTAGCCTGAGAAGGCTGCCTGCAGAGCAACCAAAACCCTTTGGAGTGTAACAGTTTTCAGCCAAGAGGGCTGGAGAAACTCTCTCTCTCTCTCTCTAATGACTCCCTCTGAGAGCCAGGAGGGAACAAGCCCAACCAACCCCAACTGTTTGGAGGAATAGTTCAGCCAATCAGAGAGATGACAGTGATTGCCCCCCCCCTCAGGCATTCTCAGGCTCCAGGGGCAAAAGTGCTGGAGAGAGGCAGAGAGTGAGGGATCTTGGCTGGCTTCCCAATTGCCTTGGATTTCCAAGTAAGAAATAAGTTTTAAGGCACACAAAGACAATACTTGATAATGGTATCATGGCTTGATGTTGTGGACTTCTGTGTGTGCCTGAGAGTGACATTTGAATTTCTGAATTCCTGAGCTTGGGCAGAGTGCCCCAAGCCTACCTCTCAGGGTCATTGTTGTACTGTGAGGACCATTTGGGTTGTGTGATGTGAATGTGATGTCCCTGAGTGTGTGTGTGTGTGTGTGTGTGTGTTAGTGATTAAATATGCCTCTGAGCATGGGCAGAGCACCTGGTAAGTTGGCATCCCTGCCCTGTCTTCCCAGAATTTTGTTTTGTGGCTCTCTTTTTCGTTCTCTTTTCCATTGCCATCCATACTGCAGAAATAATCCAGTTTGGCACTGCTTCTAACTGCAAGGCTCCCTGCCATGATGGGATTCTGGTCACAACAAACCACCAAGCCCAGAATTTCATGCATGGAGCCCTGGCTGCCAGTAAAAGCAGAGTCTCAACATGTCACAACAAACTACAATTCCCAGGATTCCCTGGTTTGAGAAGGGAATTGCCTCCACGCTTCCAGATCACAGCCCCAGAGAATGAGTCTACAGGATATCAGTGTTGCCAGGTTAAGTCCACTTCTTCAGCTGCATTTGGATTTAATAATAATAATAATAATAATAATAATGGTGATGATGATAGAGAGATAGATCTTGTAGCACCTTTGAGTCTCACTGAAAAAAAAGTTGGCAGCATGAGCTTTCCTAGACTTAAGCGTACTTCCTCAGATGCATGGGAATTGTAGTTCATTGTGGCACCAGAGCTCTTTCTCACAAAACTACACTTCCCAGGGTTCCCTAGCACTGAGCCAGGGCAGCTAAAGCAGTCTCAAACTGGATTATTTCTGCAGTGTGTCTTGGACCCAACTCAGGCTGCATCTTCACTCCAGACTCCAGAGACAATTCCCAGGATTCCATAGCACTGAGCCAGGGCACTTAAAGTGGTCTTGAACTGGATTATTTCTGCAGTGTGTCTTGGACCTAACTCAGGCTGCATCTTCACTCCAGAGACAATCCAGTTTCATACCGTTTTTACTGCCATGGCACAGTGCTATGAAATCCTGGGAATTGTAGTTTGTTGTCACACCAGTTTGCTGAGAGAGAAGGTTAAATGTCTCCGAAAACTAGAATTCCCAGGATTCCCTAGCACAGAGCCATGGCAATGAAAAGGGTTTCAAACTGGATTTATTTCTGCAGTGTGGTTGCAGCCGAACACGTTTCTATTTGGCACAAAGCTTCCTGAACCCCCTTCATGTCAAAATAAATATCTTAAAAAGACTGAAAGATTCTTTGTTTAGTTCAATGGTGATTTTGAGAGTTGAAATAAGTTACAATTATTTTTATTCAATTATGTTTCCGTTTATTTGCAAAAGATCCGCCATTTTAACATTATGGGAATTTTCCGGGAATTGTGACTGAATATTCCGTGTGATGTGGGGGGATTCAGCGGGTTTTGAACAAACATTTCTGGGAATTATCTTCCAGGCTTGTTGGCAACACTGTTTGCCATTGCCATCTTCTGAGGATGAGAGACTGTGATTTGCCCATGGTCACCCAGTAGGTTAACAAGGCTGAGCCAAGATTCAAACCCTGGTTTCCAGAGTCATAGTCAAGGAGGGAATATTTCCATCAAAATTGAAACAAGCAATAGTTAAACCACTTTTTAAAAAAATCTCCCTGGACCCCCTGGTGAGAAATAATTACAGACCAGTCTCCCTTTTACCATTCTTGGGAAAAGTGATCGAGAGGGTAGTTGCCTTCCAGCTCCAGGCTGTCTTGGATGAAACCATTTATCTGGACCCATTTCAAACCAGCTTCATGGAAGGATTCAGAGTAGTGACTGCTATGGTCACCTTAGTCGATGATCTCCGTTTGTGCATTGATGGGGAAAGTGTGACCCTGCTGTGCTCTAGAACATCTCAGCGGCTTTCGATACCATTGACCATGGTATCCTTCTATAATAATAATAATAATAATAATAATAATAATAATAATAAATTTTATTTTTATCCCACTTTTCCACGATGATCAAAGCGGCGTACAGATTAAAATGTCAACATCGAAGTACATACATTGCAATAAAACAGTATATAAAAATATCATGTTAAAAACTATTACACAGCCAGCTGAGTTATAAATCCACAAAACAATGCAAAAAGCATTACAAAATAGGGGGAAAGGACATAATATCACAACTTATGGGGGAAAAGCTTGTTGAAAGAAAAAGGTTTTAAGATTCTTTTTAAAAAGATCCAGGGAAGTGGTGGAACGGAGCTCGTCGGGAAGATTGTTCCACAATTTTGGGGCCGAAATGGAAAAGGCCCTTTGGGAGGTCGCCGCGTATTGTGCAGTTGGGACCCTCAGCAAATTCTTCCCAGCTGACCTGAGTGTGTGGGGCGGATTATATGGGGAGAGGCAGTCCTCCAAGTACCCTGGGCCCAAACCATTTAGGGCATTATAGGTAACTACCAACATCTTGTATTGGGCCCGGAAGCAAATAGGCAGCCAGTGGAGATCTTTCAAGATAGGTGTTATATGGTCTGCCCTGGAACATCCAGCAACCAGTCTCGCAGCCATGTTCTGCACTAATTGAAGCTTCCGGGTTTGGTACAAGGGTTGCCCCATGTAGAGCGCATTACAGAAATCCAATCGAGAGGTTACCAGAGCATGTACTACAGTTTCAAGGTCCCTCCGGTCCAGGTAGGGGCGCAGCTGGCATATCAGCTGAAGCTGGTAACAAGCGCTTCTGACCGTCGCATCCACTTGAGATGTCAATTGGAGCAACGAGTCCAGAAGCACTCCCAAGCTGCGAGCTGAGTCCTTCAGGGGGAGCGTGACCCCATTCAGGACCGGTGGACAAATTTCACTACCCGGACCTGGGGAACCTATCACTAGTACTTCCGTTTTCTCTGGATTCAGGCTGAGTTTGTTTTCCCTCATCCAGTCCATTACCGACTCCAAGCAGGCATTTAGAGGAGAGATGCCATCCCTAGTCACTGCATCAGTCGGAGACATAGAGAAACAGATCTGGGTGTCATCAGCATACTAATAACAGCGTGCCCATGTCTCTGGATGATCTCGCCCAGCAGTTTCATGTAAATGTTAAATAGCATGGGGGACAAAATAGCTCCTTGAGGGACACCAGATGTAAGTTCCCTCTTATTGGAGCAGACGTCCCCCAGCTGCACCATCTGGAATCTACCCGAGAGGTAGGAACGGAACCACTGGAGCGCAGTGCCCCCCATACCTAACTCCCTCAGGCGTTCCAGAAGGATACCATGGTCAATGGAATCGAAAGCCGCTGAGATGTCCAAAAGCACTAACAGGGACACGCTTCCCCTGTCCATGCCCAGACGGAGATCATCGACTAAGGCAACCATGGCAGTCTCAACTCCATAGCCCACCCGGAAGCCAGTTTGAAATGGGTCATGCCTGAGGGGGTTAGGTATTGGAGGCACTGCACTCCAGTGGCTCCATTCTTACCTCTTGGGTAGATTCCAGATGGTGATGCTGGGGGACAACTGCTCCTCTAAGAGAGAGCTGACATCTGGCATCCCTCAGGGCATCCTGCATATTAGCATGTGGGGAATAAAGATAGTGCTTTTCTTTTCTTTTCTTTTTACCAGAAGAGGAAGCAGGAGCCTTGAAGCTCTCCATCAGCCTTTAGCACTAGGATAGCAGACTGGGCAGGCACTCAGGTCAGCTGGTTAACACTCACATGTTGTGGTGTGGTCTGTTGTTTTTCTTTAAATAATACTAATTGTTTACTAATAGGCACCCATATATATAAAGAAGTGTAGGTAACATTTATGTCAATCTGTGCCCATTTTTATCCTTTTTCTTTTTCATGCAAATCTCACCTCCAGCCCCGTTTTTGAAATGGCCATCCTGTTACACACCCATATGTTCTTTGGAAACAAGCAAAGAAAATTCCTGTGGCAACAACAATAACTAAGAAAGATGTTATGGATTAAATTTTGTGAAGTGGAGACCACTTTATTACATGTGCCTAAATTGTCAGTTTCTGCTACAGATCGGCACATCTGCCAGTTGGGAATATGTGCTTCCGGATGTATATGGGTTTGTTTTCCAAGGAAGGATGCTCTGAAAAGTTATTAATTTGATCATTGTTGTCTGGATCCCTGCCAGCAGTTGTTTAGCAAATAAACATTGTAACTGCTGGGTGATTGAAGTTTTAATTACCAAGCAATTAGCACTCCATGATTTTAGTGCAGAACAGTTGCATGCAGTTGGTGGAGCTACAGGAGTAAAAGGTGCCCCAGCTTAGACAGGAGGAAAGGAATGCCAATGAGAGCAGATCCTTAAATAATTGCAGAATGAGATGAAGATCAAAGGATTGTATTGCCATCGTACCTCCCAGGGATATTGTGATGCTAAAATGGGGAATAACCTTCCCTCCGTATATGTAACCATGAAATCTTAGCTTCAAGGGTCTGGATAAAGACTGGAGTGGGAAATTAAGTAAAAGATGGAGACCTGATAGTGCCGTGGTTAAATGCTGGTACTGCAGCCACAAGGTTGTGAGTTTGATTCCAGGGGATCCAAGGTTGACTCAGCCTTTCATCCTGAGTACCCAGCTTGTTGGGGGCAATTAGCTTACAGATTGTAAAGTGCTTAGAGAGTGCTGAGTTCACTGACAAGCAGTATATAAATGTACATGCTATTGCTGTTGCTAAAAGAGGAAACCTCAGTTCCAGGGCATGTCCGCACTATACAGTTATAGTAGTTTGATGGCACTTTAGCTGCCAGGATTCCATCCCATGTTTTAGTTTCATGAGATAATCAGAATTGTGTAGTGCACTCCCCTGAGCTGCAGCACTAGAGGCTCCCTGGTAAGGAATAGTCCTCCCCAAATTACAGAATTCTATAGGATGGTGTAATAGTAGTTAAAGTGGCATCCAATGGCTATAATGGTGTCATGTGAATGCACCCTCCAGAATCTTGCTAGTTTAGTTCTGTAGAGTAAAGAGAAGGGCTTTTTCTCCCCCTTCACCACTTACACTTTTCTTTTTCTATTTTCCCACCCCTTAAAAATAATGGTGGTTATAAATGCCTGATACAAAGCCATGTTGGGAAAGTGAGGCATTTTGAATACAGCAAATCCAAGGACTCTCACACAAACTGGCCTGGAGCATCCTGTCTGCACCCTTTGTGTTGGAAGACACACAATGGATATTAGATTGACAGGCAATGAGCTTTCCACAGGGATTTCTGGTTTTCACAGGCATCCTGCATATCAGCATGTGCTGCCCTGCTGGGGAAGCTCCTTGCAGTTCATAGAGGGACATTTAAACATCATCCTAACTAAACCTCCACTTGCCAACAGTAGAAAATCTAGAGGTCTTAGAATTCCCTAAACTAGGGATTTCATAGGGATTGTAAATAGGACCCAGATACATATGTGAAACCCTATGTTAAATGTTTGCCTCAGTGAATACTGGCCAGTATAGACAAGCTAGAACATGCCCAGAGGAGAGAAACAAAATGATCAAAGATCCAGAAACCAAGCCTTATGAGGAATGACTTAGGGATGGGTATGTTTAGCCTGAGAAAAAGAAGACCACAAAGTAGCATGAAAGCTTTTATTAAATATCTGACGGGATGTCATGCAGAAGATGGAACAAGTTTATTTTCTGCCAGTCTAGAACATGAACCAATGGGTTAAAATTACAAGAAAAGAGATTCTACCTAAACATCAGAAAGAACGTCTTTACTGTAAGAGCTGTCGAATAATGGAATAAATGAGGGTGGTAGCGTATCCAGCATTGGAGATCTTTAAACAGAGGTTGGATGGCCATAAGGTTGGCTTTTTTGGTCCCTTCCTATTCTATGATTCTGTGCTGTGGTAATAGCTAAATATATTGTCCCCTGAAATGAAGCCGGATTGTGAAATGGTAGGAGACAAAGCCAGAGCAATGCATACTCAGTTAGAAGATAGACTTGGCTGAACCAAGCAGGGTGGCAGAGGAGCTAGAATAATATCTGGGAGATCAAGTCAAAGTCTTGGAAATAATGTGTTACAATGACATCAAGTAACAAGGAAATAAGGAGGTACCTCCCGCAAAATAATGCAATTCGTAACATCATCATTTTTGTCATGCAGTAAATAATCTTTACTCATTACTTTTATTTTTTACTTTTGGGTGGAAAATGCTTTGGGAGGTATGCTGAATGATTTCTTTGAAGTTTTATGCCATGTTCTTACATTTTCAGATGGATTTTTCTCCTCAACGAAAAGGAACTAAAAAGTAACGAACAATGGAATCAGTAGCGCAACAGTCATTAAAATATTATATTATCTGTAGAGTTGTGATACATAATGAATTCTTTTTAAAAAGTTACTTTCCTAGGACAAAATCCAGCAAAATCATATGGAAGGCCTGGAAGTTTCTGGAGTTTATAGGCCATTCTGCTATATTCCTATAAGTATCAAAATAAAGATAATGATAATGAAGACTAAGAAGATTACTGCATTACATTCTTATTGTGCTGCTATTCCACTTTTACTGCTGTGGCTGCCTCCTGTAGTTCAGGGGTTTGTAGTTCAGGGAGGCCTAAGAGCTCTCTGGCTGATAATTCTAAATGCCTTTCTATAAATTGCAAATCCCAGAATGCCCGAGGAGGCATCCAGCGCAGTAAAAGTGGGATTTCTGCACTATAAGGGTGTAGTTCAGTAATCCCCTAAGTCTGGCACTGAGAAATATTGAGAAGTGAGAATCCACAGTAAGGCAGGACTTAATTTACACCATAGCTCACCAGAGTGCAAATGCTAGGTTTGTTTTTAAATACCAAGTAGAAATCAACAAGGATAGTTTAAATTTTCCATTGAATTTCTGCCTGCATGGCAGATCTGAAAAGCACAAGAGCTCTTTCAGACAAGAAAGGAGTAATATATTATGCAATGATCACTGACAATCTCTTTCTTACTCTCCTTTACCCTCTAGCAACACTTTTTCCATCTGCTCAACGAGTGAAGAGGTCCTCAGCAGCTCTTCTCAATCCAGT
This sequence comes from Sceloporus undulatus, assembly GCF_019175285.1. Lineage (NCBI taxonomy): Eukaryota > Metazoa > Chordata > Lepidosauria > Squamata > Phrynosomatidae > Sceloporus > Sceloporus undulatus. The sequence continues at coordinate 22,943,704 of NC_056526.1, read as the reverse complement.
GCTTCAGAAGTCTCAGGATGATGTGGATCTTCTGTTTGAGGTTCAGTATGAATGAAAGAATATCCCCAGTCTTTATGTGTGGAGATCTAATCAATTTGTCTGGATCACAGGTGCTCAGATTCAGTCCACTTAGAAGAATCTCCATTTCAATTCAAATATCTTGCAAATCTGTCTGAATCAGCCGAGCTCATTTCTGAATGCACAATTTGTCCATATCAGAAGCACACTCCCTACACTGCAAAATAATATCTTCACAACAACAGAGTCGATAAAGAATTTGGAGCAGAGATACAATAGCATTAATTTGCATATTTCCCATTTCATAAAATCACCAACCAGCTTCACCATCTACAAATGATTCCATGAATTTGGGAAGGTGTGAGCTCTCGATCAAATGCATATATTCCATTATTTTTGCCTGAGTTTTATGCTTAACAAATGTAAATTATAGCTAATCATTTTATTAGATTTTATTAGATTTATAAGCTGAATATCCAATACATTATCAGGGAAGCTGACATGTTAAACAGTCCAAATTCAGCAGCAAGAGAAGCTGAATTCTGCAATGTTTATATATTAGGCATAACAAGCAAAGTTGCAGAATCTCTCCTATTTACCAAAATGTATGCTCCTGTTAAGGCATGGCCTTGCTATCCTCTCAGACATTCATGCCCCTCTCCAGTATCTTCCTTGTCCTGAAATGTCTTTCCAACCCCCTCCCTCTGTGTATTTTTATAGATGACGTGAGATGAGTGAATGTCAAAGGAAGACTCAGGGGTTCTACAGACCACCCCTTTCAAGATGCATCGGGGCCGTGGCAACCTCATGCCATGGCCCCAATCTGGACTTTCGACGTTAGGAAAAAGAACCACAAAAAGTGACTCCTTTTTGTGCCCTCGAAAGGGCTACTTGGCGGCATGGTGTTTTGATGTTGCATGTGCCGAAGATGCCCAGAAGCCATCCAGCCATTTAGACAGGGACAGCTTCAAGCCACTTCAGGGGCATAGTGTTTTGACACTGCACACCCCTGGAGCAGCTTGGAGCCACCCTGAGGTTGTGGTGGGCCACCTAAGGTGGCTTTTTACCAGCCCAAATAGGAACAGATCTTTTCCATTCCTATATGGGTCTGCTTTAGGGTGGACTGGGGCTACAGCATGTGCTTGCTGTGGCTCCAGGGCAAGCAGCTCTGTGCTAGCCCAAATCCACTCTTTGGGGGCAGTCTGTTTCATCCCTGTACAGTAAACGTGTTTTTCTATGCAGAATTAATGCAGTTGGACACCACTTTAAGTGTCATGGCTCCATCCTATGGAATCCTGGGATTTATAGTTTGTTGTGGTATCAGAGATCTCTGATAGAGAAGGCTGCATATCTCTACATATCTTCTCTGACAGAGAAGGCTACAAATCACATAATTCCATAGCACTGAACCATGGCAGTTGAAGTGGTGTCAAATTGCAGTCATTCTGCAGTGCAGATGCAACCCCAGTTCACACCAAGAATATGTTGGTTAAATTATGTTTGCACCCTACTGCTTGAGAGTGCAGATGAAGATCACAGGATGGAATGCTGCTTAGTTTCAAAAACAAATCTCTGTTGACAGAAAACTAGCATGCAAGGGAGAAATACATGTCAGAGAAAAATCTTAGCTCCAGGACAGAGCACTTTGCATACAGAAGCTCTCAGATTCTCACAGTATTCAAATGTCTAGAAGTGACTAGGAAAATACATTTTATGCATTTTATCAGAAAACAGGAGAATGTTAATTTAAAAGCTGTTTTCAATGCATATCTTTCTACTTCTGTGCAGAAAAAAGATTTTCTGTACAGAAAACACTGTACAGTAAATGTGTTTTTCTATGCAGTATAATTCCTGTGCAGCACTTCAGGACATTCAAATATTTGTCCTCACGTATGAATTACATTCCTACTCCAGATGCACCTTTTGTCACCTCATCTACCATTTGCACAAAGTAAATGTAACCAACATAAAACCCTATCTGTGTTTCTATCCCAGTTTCTCCTAGGTGAGCTGGAAATCAGTGATGATCTCAAGATCTCTGTCAAAGATGAAGAACTGGCTTCCATGAGGAAGGCAATGGCATTTGATACTCTGTGCAATGATGTCATCCCCAAAAGCATCACAGATATTCGCAGGCTCAGTGCCAGGTTGTCAGGCTACCCTGGACTGCTTAAGAAAGAAGATTTTGAAAGAACAGTGTTGACCATGGTCTACGCTGCATACAGGACAGCTAAATCCCAAGGACACCAGAAGGACACATGGGCCAAATCCTTTGTGAATCTCTACAAAGCCCTGAAACATGACTTGATGTTCTCATCCAGCCAAATGCCATCATCTGAAAGGACTTTATAGACCAGAACTTCAATTTGATCAGAAATACATCTGCCTCTTTGCTTGGTATTAGAAAGAAAATGTTTAGGGCTGCAGACATGGAAAGATTCTTTATTCTCCAGCTCCTCCTAGAGGAGGCCTGTTGTAAAATCATCTCCATCTCCATCTAAAAGTCTTGGTTTTGTTGATTTTGTTGGTTTTAGAGATTATTCCAAAATTTTCATTGTCTGAATTTCTCCCTGAAGTAATTCCAGGATCTAGGAATACCCAATTATTACCCAGTTCCCTGGTCTTGTTTCTGAACAAAAAGCATGTCCACTGTTTTATTTTTATTTTGTTTTGTTTAATTTCTAATTATTATATGGATCATGTTTCATTTGCTTTTTACCACAGGAGAGAGAGAAGCAAGTTCTTGAAAGGTTTGTTCAGATTAATTTGGTAGTGAACTGAGTTTTCATGGTTGCTCAAGTGGTAAGAATACTTGCAACATTTAAAAGAAAGTTTAATATTAAGGTTTGGAAAAATGCCTCCACTCATACCCACTAGTCAACTGTCTTAGAATATAATAGTCCTCCATATCAGCCCTGTGATCCACAAAACACACTTCCACTTCCTAAGATCAGCTAAGGAATCTTGATGCCTGAGGCAAAGGAAAATCTCTCTCTCTCTCTCTCTCTCTCTCTCTCTCTCTCTCTCTCTCATTCACACACACACACTTATAAACACACACCTCCACATACAGAAGGCAACCAGAGTAATATATAGTGCATCTGTACTGTAGCAATAATGTAACTTGACACCACTTTAACTGCCATACAGGTTCCATCCTATAGAATCCTGGGATTTGTCGTTCTATGAGGCACCAGCACTCTTTGGCAGAGAAGGCTAAATTAGCACTCTTGGGCTAAAGACCTTGTAAAACTAAAAATCTCAGGATTCCATAGAATTGAGCTACAACACTTAAAGTGGTGTCAGGCTGTATTATTTCTACAACGTAGATGCACCCATTGTTCCATCCTACTTTAACACTGCTGATAGGACAGCATCCTAGACCACATCGTAGGACAACAAGTCAACAATTGGGATTAATAGCAGTCTATGTAGCATCCACAACTTGGTCCTCTTTCACCCTACTGTTCTACTACCAATTTTCCTAGTGGTCAGGCCATCCCTTTCCTTTCCCTTCCCTTCTCTCTCAAGCAACAGTGACAGGAGTAGCAGGGGTGGGTATGTGATAAAAGGAGAGAATGAAGGGTTGTCTCTGCCCTACCTCTCTTCCTTCTTGCCCTGAAATGCTGGGTAGCCAAATACCAAGGTGGAAAGCCAGCTTGAAAAAAGCAGTTATCTTGAAGACCACTGTAGCTGTTTGATGGTAATCTGGGTGCTTCAGGAACATTTTGTGATTAAGCCACTATTAATTGATCTCCCTCTCTAGTTCAATATGTTTGTTTCCAGTGTGCTTGAACATTTATTCTAAGAGGAGGAAGGATAAAATGCTAGATGGCTTTCTATGGGAATAAAATGAAGAAGAGAATGTACTGTAAAGCTGTTTATCCCAAGGAATAAATGACTGTCGCTTACAACAATGGATGCTTCCTTAATCCTTGCAAATTTGTGAGAATGTGTGTAAAGTGGCATGGTTGTTTTGGTACAAGTTCAGCAAGGAGCTAAATATCCTTTGGAAAAACTTGTTTGTATGAACACAGCCTTGATGGGTACTCTTAAGAAAGTTTTCATGGAATCAAGTCCAAGTGTATTCTAGGCGGATGTTGTTGGTGTGTGCCTTGAAGTCTTTCCAACTTGTGAAGACCCAAAGGTGAACCTTTCCAGATTATGGAGACCCTAAGGTGAAGGGTTTTCTTAGCAAAATTATTCAGAGGCAGTTTGCCATTACCTTCCCCTGAGGCTGAGAGCATGTGACTTGCCCAGGATCACCTAGTGGGTTTGAGGGCCAAGTGGATTCGAACCCTGGTATCCAAAGTCATAGTCCTGCACTCAAATCACTTGCCACTCTGGCAGTCACCAGTAAATATGCATAGAATGTAAGTCTTTGATATTATTTATTTATTTATATGTCACCTTTCTTCCAGTGTTGACCCAAGCCAACTTACACAAGTTTAAAACAACATTAAACAGTACAATTCTAAAATATGGTATGTTTAAAACACCATATTGATATAACAAATAAAAATGTAAAATCCTTAAAAAATACTAAATTAAAAATATAAAAACATTAAAACATACCAAGTAACCCCCCCCCCCTCCAATAGGAAGCTTCCCTGGTATGGTTTGTGTTAACTGTTTTTTCCCCACATGACCTGAAAACTGATGGATGTTCAGTATCCACACTGGAGAAAATTCCCATCCAATAGAGCCAGAACGGTATAGTGGTTTGAGTGTTCGACTACAACTCTGGAAACCAAGATTCAATTCTCAGCTTGGTCATGAAACCCACTGAGTGACCTTGGACAAGTCACACTCTCTCAGCCTCAATGGAAGGCAATGGCAAACCTCCTCTGAACAGATTTTGCCAAGAAAACCCCATGATAGGTTCATCCTCAGGTCTCCATAAGTTGTGAACAACTTGGAGGCACACAACATACACACACACATACTCTTCATAAATTCAGCAGATTTTAAGCACCTTTGGTGCCACTTGTTGCAGCACTGGCATTACCAAGAGGGTCACAACCACCAAGCACCAATGATAGAAAATGAATTATACAAACCATACATTATTTAAAAATCAGATAAATTATCAAAAGAAAAGAAATTGTTACCTGGAAATTAAAGAAGGTACCTTTAGGACTGTAGATTGTGCATAGAGTTTGGAAAAGTTACTTTTTTGGACTACCACTCCCAGATTTAGCACAGCCACAGACCAACAGCTTTGTGTTTTGCAAGATCTTTTTTCCTGCATACAGGGCATTTATATTCTACAAATGATTTGGAAATTCTAGGAATGCTAGTGTTTATTTCTATGTCCCAAAACAGCACACTCACAGTAAGACTGAAAAGGCCCAAGCAGAGTCAATATCCCAGTATGGCTCAGAGCCTAGAATTGGCTCTGTGGGGGCTTAAAACATCTGTTCAGCAATGCCAGTGCTAAGTCACTACTTGCTGTGCCATTATTACATTGTTCCTAGCCTTTTCTGTCTTGTGACTGAATAGTTCCCCATAGCTTGGGCCAGAGTCCTGTGGAGTGAGTAGACAGGTCAGTTCAGGTCTTATTGGGGCAGCCAAACAGAGAGGCTGATGGTTTTCTTTGGCTGGCAGGCCAGAGGAACCTGACAACATTTTTGTGAGTCCAGAATCAAGTTGGGGTTAATCACTTTGGGCAGGACCTCCAACTCCACTGTGCAGTGATACATAGTGGAGGATTGTTCACTCAGGCTGCATCCGCACTGCAGAAATAATCCAGTTTGACACCACTTTAACTGCCACTGCTCCATGCTATGGAACTCTGGAAATAATAGTTTTGTGAAATATTTAGCCTTCTCACTCGGAGAACTCTAGTGCCAAAACATACTACAATTCCAAGAATTACATAACATGGAGCCATGGTAGTTAAAGAGGTGTGAAACTTGATTATTTCTGCAGTGCAGATGTGAAGAGACTTTTTCACAAACTCAGGGTTGGCAACCAGTGGTGTATTCACCTTGCTGAGTTATAGTAGCTTGATACCCCGTATTGTGCCATGGCTCCATCCTACAGAATCCTGGGATTTGCAGTGCAACATTGTACATAGTACTTAGTTGTTTCTTCTGTTGTTGTTATTTATTGATATTTGAATCATTCTTTTAAAAAATATATGCTCAAGAGTGTGTCACCACTCCTTAAACTACAGTACATTGGGCATTCTAGCACAGAATTATAAGAACCTCACAGCAAACTACAAATTGCACGATTCCATAGGATGGAGACATGGCAATCCAAGTTGTTTCAGAATGTTATAGCTGTATTATGAATGCACCCTTGATGCTCTCCAGATGTTTTGGAATCCATCTTTGAATGTTACTTTGAAGAATAATGAATACAAATACTAGCTGAAGCCATCCATAACTGAGTAAAAGTTGTATGACGATTTGAGTCCTAGATGGCCATCATCTGACCATTGCTTAGTTCTGGCTGCCTTCTGTATATCATTATATTTTATTTAAATACAGCATTTCATTATATATTTTTAATTTTATTTGTATTTTTCCCTTGTCTCAAAACTGAAACTCAAGGCAGCTTGAAGATTAGCTTTAGAAGTCACAGCTGAAAATTTGTTGTTGATATTGTTGTGTGCCTCCAAGCTATTTATGATTTATTTCAACTTTAATGTGACCCTATCATGGGGATTTTCTTTGTCCAGAGGGGGCTTGTTATCACCTTCCTTGGAGACTGAAAGACCACCCAGTAAGTTTCTATGGCTGAGCAAAGATTCGAACCCAGGTCTCCCAAAGTCCTAATCAAACCACTACACCACATTGGCTAGACAGATGAATATACAGAAAGCCAAAATATTAAAGTACAGTTAAACAAATTATCATTATAAAATACAACTGAATTAAAAAAGTATTTAAAATCACATCGACATAGAAAACACAGCAGCCACACATTATTCTTTCTCCTTTCAAGTAGAAGAGAGAGTAATATTAGTCTGTTTTGGTATAGAAAGAAAGGGGAAGCAAGAGGAGAGTTTTATGCCACTTTTAATATTAACCAGTTTATGTTAGCATTTGTGCTTACATGTATTTATCTTCTTGAAAAGGCTATACAGAGACTACAGCACTCACCCATATATTCAGTCTCCTTAAAGTCAGTTATTCTTTTTAATTTTTAAAAAAATTCTGTAAAACATTACATCTTACTAAATTTTCACTTTAACGACATGAAACTATGTACAGTGTGCCCACGTCATACGCAGGCGCGCTTTATGCGGCTTTCAGCATACACTGAAAGCCGTGCAGGAAGAAGGGGTGGCGCATCCCATAGGGGCTAATGGGGTGTGCGCCCGTGGCGTGCGCATACCACCACACTGCCACGCCACTGCACCACCGCATGTACGAGCCCCATTCATTTAAATGAATGGGGCTCAAGCATAGGTGGAATTTGCTTTACACAGAGGAGTCCAGAACAGATCCCCCGCTTAAAGCAAGGGCGCACTGTACATATAAATACATTTAGGCAGTATGTGTAATTTATTGTGGTGGTAGTGTGCCTCCAAGTAATTTCCAACTCATGGTGACCCTATCACAAGGTTTCCTGGCAAGATTCAGAAAAGGTTTGCCATTGCCTTCCCCTGAGGGCAAGAGTGTGTGACCTGCCCAAGTTCAGCTAGTGGGTTTCATGGCTGAGCAGGAAATCGAACCCGGAATCTAACCCGGTCTCTAGTATTGTAGTCCAGCATTCAAGCCACTACACCATACTGGCTCTCATATTGTATTTTAAAGGGATTATTTTAATTGTGCTAGTTGTTTATGTCACAACTATTGCCATTACATTCACTGATATATGGAGATTACAATTTATCAGTGACATTGGTACAAAAACGCATTATTAAGGATTATGTACAGTGTGGTATGGCAGGAGGTCAACTTGAAGGGGGTGACACCATGAATTACCACACTGGTTGACACCAAGCTTTGTGACGCCAGTGCTCAGGGTCCAGAAAGCAGGGCAGAGTCTCCAAAGTGGCTAGAGTGTCTGGTCCATAGAATGGGTAATAGATATTGCTTCCAGTGGCTGATATGTCTGCTGCTTGCCTTTTCTAGGCAAGCTGATCACTGGGTGAGAGTGGTTGAGGGATCACCACCTAACATCTGTCAACTCTGCCTCAAACATTCTTGTAGTGGGGTTATCCCAAAGGAAGGCACAATACTGATGATGGTCCAAACAGGCACTGAGGGCAAAACTCAGCCAAACCAGGAGTATGGCAACCCTGGAGGGGGGGGCAGTGGCATCTCCAGGGCTAGTGTAAGTAACCTGGTGCATGATACCTGGTTAGTGTCACTCATGGTATCACCCCTCTCCACTGATCTCCTCCCATAACACACCATACCGATGCCTTAGTAATGTTTTGATATTAATGTTACTCATAAATCATAATTCCCATGTATCACTGAATGGAATGGCAATAGCTGTGACATAAACAACTGGCAAAATAACAATTATACCTTTACATTACAATATCAAATGCACAGAATAAATGTATTTACATATGCATAACTCATGTGGTTAAAGGGAAATTTTTATAAAATGTGATGTTTTAAAGAGTTTTTTTAAAAATAATTTTTTAAAAAATATGTTTTTTACTTTTTTACAAAAATGAAATTTATTTTTTTTATTATTAAATTTTTATTTCAATAAAAACCCTGAATTATTAAACCTTCAAAAAAAACCTGAGGCCTCTCCTTTCTCTTCCCACTGAGCCCCATTCACACCATGTCTTCAGCATTTTAAAGAGACATAAGCAAATGCTACAGCCCGTTTCTTTCAAAATGCAGATGTTTGAGAGGCAGTGGTGTCACCCCTGCTAGCAGTTAGCATTTAGCAATCAATATTTACATTTCTACACTGCTTCATACTTATCTAAGTAGTCTCTAAGCAGTTTACAACATATAAACTAATTGCCCCCAAGAAGCTGGGTACTCATTTTAGTTACCTTGGAAGGATGAAAGGCTGGGTCAACCCTGGAGCCCTGGGATTGAACTCACACTTGGCTGCAATACTGGCATTTAACCACTGCACTATCAGGGCTCCTGTTAAGGTGTCACCCGGTGCATCTCACACACACCTGGTGACATCACAGGTGGTGGGGATTCTGCCACATTTTTAAGTGTCCTTGGGCCACTTTAGAGCTTTAGAGCCAGGAGAGGCTTTTTTCAAACAATAAGTGAAGCAGGCATCAAATTCTGATTGATTTTACTGATAAAAACAGGGCTCTCCTAGGCCTAAAATGGCCCTGAGAAAAATATTAGGGATTCTAGGAGCCGCTAAAATTGCCTTAGGGCTGCAGGCTACGCTTTCCCATCGCTGCTTTAATGAGAGAGTCTCCTAGCAAGGCCTCAGTTAAACTTTCAAGCACATTTCCACAGCACAGTGAGACTTCTCCCATCTTCAAAACATAGTATTGTTGATTTAACACCAGCATTGCTTGCTTGCTGAATAATACATATACAAACAAAGCATAAAACACCCTGGGACTCCCCATGGAGCAATGAACCATAGAAATAACTCTTAAAGCTCTCCACTTCCAGCTTGTAAAATAAAGCCTCCCCACTTGTGGTTTCCACCCACCACTTTTACTGTGGGTAATGTCATGAACACAAAATATGAGAATGGCATCCCAATAGATCTATTTTATTTACTAAAGAATCTCTAATGAAGAAATAAAACAGCAGTGTTTCAAGATATACTCAGGTCTGCGGTATATTTATCACAAGATATACGTAAGGAGGCTGGGGAAAATGAGCACATAATGTATTTAGAAGGTCTTATATCAGCATCTAATTTATTTTTGTTGTTTGGCTTTTTTAAGAAAAAATCTTTCCAAGGGTTGAAGACTGCTGGAGAGATGGGCCAGGAGATCTCGAACTGAGGTCTCTCAATGGCTGCTGCCATACTGCAAAATTAATGCAGTTTCACACCACTTTAATTGTCATGGTTCCATCCTATGGAATCCTGGGATTTGTAAGTTTGTTGCGGGACCAGAGCTCTCTGACAGAGAAGGCTAAATTTCTCACAAAGCTACAAATCTAAGAATTCCATAGCATTCAGACATAGCAGTTAAAGTGAGGAAGATAAAGTGAGAAAAATAGGAGGAAGGAATATCAACAATCTAAGATATGCAGATGACACAATAGTACTAACAGAAAACCTCACAGACCTGGAACACCTACTAAGGAAAATCTAAGAAGAAAGTGCAAAGGCAACGTAATGTTGAACATAAAGAAAACAAAAATAATGACCACTAAGTTCAACTTAAACAATGAAGAAATAGAAATAGTAAAAGAATTCCTATACCTGGGATCAAACATTGATAGAAATGGGGACTGCAGTCAGGAAATCAGAAGAAGATTAAGAATGGGGAGGGTAGCTATGAAATAACTCAAAAAAGATTCTAAAATGCAAAGATATACCACTGACCACAAAAGTTAGAATCATACAAGCCATCATATTCCTTATTATCATGTATGGATGTGAGAGCTGGACAGTTAAGAAAAAAGATAGGAAGAAAATCAATTCATTTGAGATGTGGTGCTGGAGAAGAGTGCTGAGGATCCCATGGACAGCCAAAAGAACAAACAAATGGGTCCTACAGCAGATCAAGCTGGAAATCTCCCTGGAAGCCAAGATGACCAAACTGAGGCTGTTTTACTTCAGGCACATCATGAGCAGGAAGGACTCACTGAAAAATAATGCTGGGAAAGGTGGAGGGAAGTAAGAAAAGAGGAAGGACTCATGCAAGATGGATGGACTCTATTAAGGAGGTCACAGGTTTTATGGGGTTGCAGGAATTAGGTAGAGCAGTGGAGGACAAAGGGTCTTGGAGATGTCTCATCCAGAGGATCACCATGAGTCGAGATCAACTCGAGGGCAGTTAACAACAACAAAAGTTAAAGTGATGTCAAATTCTGTAATGTAGATGCAACCAATATGTCCTTTTGAGCTCATAGAATCATAGAGTTGGAAGAGACCACAAGGGCCATCCAGTCCAACCCTCTGCCATGCAGGAAATCTAAATGAAAGCATCCCCGACAGATCCAGCCTCTGTTTAAAGACATCCAAGGAAGGAGACTCCACTACACTCCAAAGGAGTTTGTTCCACTGTCGAACAGCCCTTACTGTCAGGAAGTTCCTCCTAATGTTGAGTTGGAATCTCTTTTCCTGGAGCTTTCATCCATTTCTACTTCAGTATCTTCTTTCCCCACAAAGCTTGGAAAGCTCCCCCCCCCACCATTCCCAGAATCCCCCACAACCAGCTGGTATATTCTGGATGTTGTCATCCAAAATGGTACATTTTCCTAGTGGCCAACCAGATGTTTTTTTGAGCAGCCAGCCTGATGAATCTGCATCCTCCTCCTCCCCAAACCATCTGCATCCTTTCCATCTGGAATGTCTATGTAACTGTGTTGATGGAGCTTTATAGTCCATTAGCATTAAATAGGATCCCAGCTTGGGCTTTTCTCTGATGAAAGCCATACAGATGTTTTCTGATCTAGAATAAGTAGGATATTCATGAGAAGGATGCCCTGTCTTTTTTTATATGCCCTGAGTTGTTGTGTCATTTTTATGTTGGTTCACAAGAACTGTAAATGAATTTATATACAAAAAACCAGAAAAACAGCATATCCTCAAAAAAATACAAAATAAAAAAATAAGCCCAGAAATTATTATTTTTGGCATAACCATCAACTGTCCTGATTTAACAGGGACAATCCTAATTAATCCTCTATTTCCCCACTTTTTCAGCTACTTTTAAAATATCCCAGTTTCCTCCTCTCACTTTCCCCCTGTTTCCTGAGTTTATTTCAGTGGCTGCAGACCGAGTCCAAATGCAAAAAAATAGTTTGCACTCAACTTGTCAAGGGGGAAGGGAGAGAAGGGGGCAGAATCTTTCCCTTCTCAGTAAACTCAGGCAAAAGTAAACTGCTGCAGATTCTCTTCACTTGGGTGCTCTTCCCCATTAGTACATTTTGCCATCTTGATCACTGTTTGATGTTGCTTGAGCACCTGTGTCTGGTTTTCATCTGTAAAATGGTGAAGGATAAGAAACAGTCATAAAAATATCAAATCAAGTCCATAATATAACATCTAAATCCACATTACCAAGTTAAGAAACATTAAGAAACATTAAAATTGAATTTTCCTCAAAACATATTTAGTCCTGTAGTAAATAAGATCACATACACATACAAATCCACACAGAGCTTCCAAATCCTTCATTAACTAATCCAAGCCACTAAGATTCTGATAGCTTATAGAAAAAGCATCATTTGGTGACATAAGCCCATTATCTTCCATCTCTGTCCAAGGAGCCTGTTAGCAAAGTATAAACGAGCCTTAACAGTGTGTGAAAGAGTAGTTGGTATATTGCATGGCACCTAAAATATAAGAAGAGATCTGCTGGTTCAGACTAAAGACTTACCATAGCATCTTTTCTCTTAAAGGAAGCTATACTAGGAAGCTCCCAGAATATCACCTACTGATGTTCAGAAGCTGGGTTTGCCTCATGGAGGCCACTGTTGCAGCAAAAACAGTGTGCCTGTGGCGACATTCCCTCATGGTTGGACAAGTACATTTTGCTGTCTAAGGCAAAAAAGGCTGCATCTGCATTGCAGAATTATTGCAGTTTGAAACTGTTTTAACTGCTATGGTTCACTGCTATGGAATTCTGGGATTTGTAGTTTTGTGAGATATTTAGCCTTCTCTGTCAGAGAGCTCTGGTGCCACAGCAAACTACAAACGCCAGAATTCCATAGGATAGAGCCATGGAAGTTAAAGCACTGTCATGGCCCATAAGTCCACCATGATTTGGTTGTGTTCTCTTCAGGTGCAGGGGAGAACATTCTCCCACTGTAAGTGCTGAAGTAAGGAGCCAGGCTATTTAACTGTTTGTTGAATGCAGTGCCATTTGGCTCAGGCAGCAACAAGTGCATCTGCACTGTAGAATTAATGTAGTTTCACACCACTTTAAATGCCATGCCTCCATCCTAACAAATCCTGGCATTTGTAGTTTCATGAAGCACCAGCATTCTTTGGCAGATAAGGCTAAAGGTGATCGCTGGAATAGCGGTATAGAAATAAAATATTATTATTATTATTATTATTATTATTATTATTATTATTATTATTATTGTCTAGCTACAAATCCCAGGATTCCATAGGATGGGGCCACAGCACTTAAAGTGATTTCAAACTGCATTATTTCTACAGTGTAGAAGTAATGCACCATAATCTCCTCTTCTTTCCAGCATAGTCACTCCCGCACATAATACAGCAGAATTCTAAAATATAAACAGCTAACTCAAACATTTCCCCCATATCATACAAGACAGCTCACTGATTACAAAGGACTACCATTTTGTTGTGGTTTCTCAATGTTTTTTATTTCTTTTCCTACATCTTATTTTTTTTAAAGCAGAAGATGTATCCACTGGTTATCCCTGTTTAGGAGAGTCTACCTTTGGTTTGGGATGAGTCACAAAAGGCTCACACACATTGTCTTGGGCCTATCCAGAAGAAGGCATTAAATCCCAAGCCATAGTACAGTGATATTAGTATAATTCCATGAGATGGTGCTCCAGAGACTAGGACCCGGATGCAAACTGCAGGAAAAGAGATTCCACCTCAACATTAGGAGGAAATTCCTGACAGTAAGGGCTGTTTGACAGTGGAACACACTTCCTAGGAGTGTAGTGGAGTCTCCCTCCTTGGAGGTCTTCAAATGGAGGCTGGATGGCCATCTGTCGGGGATGCTTTGATTTGGATTTCCTGCATGGCAAGGGGTTGGACTGGATGGCCCTTGCGGTCTCTTCCAACTCTATGATTCTATGATTCTATATTGCAGCCACTGTGTTTTGGGCCTGCCAACTACTTGACACTTTTTTATTCTTGCAACGCCAGGCTACCAACAAAGGCAGGAAGATTTGGTGACCCTGATGTGGTCCACCATACATCACTGGTGGGTGACATTAGATGTGACAGAGCTTCACCATTGGTTTCATTGGACTAAAGTGCGCCAAATGTGCATGTTCTCCAGAAATGAAATGTTGGGGTGTGGGGGCAGTAAGATCAAAAGTGAATCATGTTGTATTGTCAACAGGGATTCATATTTTCACAGCAGGTCCTTGGCCTTGAAACAGTCACATTGTTCAGCAGCTGTGGGCAGGGATGGGGACGTGGTGTGGGGAGGGAGGAATAGCACATCTTGTGGAAGAACATTGGTTTCCTTCTCAGTTATACTGTAGCAATGTCGACTAAGGGGTGGAGCCTCAGCCTTCTTCTATCCCTCTCATTGGCAAACTGCAGTAGGCCGAAACTTTTTCTCAGGTTTTTATCTTGAGATGCAAAGTAATCTTTGTAAGAATTGCTGCTCTGTAAGTTTCCTAGCAGAGGAAGGGGGGGTTAGATAATCTCTAAGCAGTTAAGAAATATTACAGGAAAGAATGCAGAAATGAGAAGCAGAAGAAACACTTTTTGAATGTTCTGAATTTTGTTTAGTAGTTTAATTTGTGTTTAAGTGGGCTACTAACACAAACTGGGGCATACCCAAAAGTGGGCAACTACTTTAAAGTAGTGATTCCCTATGCATGGTTTGTAGCTTTAAAAACAACAACATTATGACAGAAAGAAGAAAGACCATAGGAATGTGGAGTCAGCCTGGTGATTTCCTTACTTGTAACCAAGCAGGAGAACATTATGTTCTTCAGGTGCCTACAGTGTGATGGTCAAGAAGATGTGCTAGTCAGCCCTACCTAAAAGGTGTACTCACATCAATGCATTCAATAAGGCTTCCTTAAAGGAGAGAAAAAGAAAAAAAGCAGTGAAGAAGTCTTAGGTGGAAAGAAGGAAACCATTGGTCAGGGACTGGAAGACTCCATTCGGAAATATCCATTGGGACATCAAGGAATTAACAGCAGGTGGAGCAGGATGACAATAGTGAAGGAGCTACTCCGGGCCAGGAACCTGCTCTTGGTTATCCTAATTCCACTCTTGATGCTTCCTTTGCCACTCTTGTACCCCACTAGTGTAAGTATTTTGCATTCTCTTCTTTTGGGGGACATAGAAATGGATTGGTATGAGCCATGGAAGATAAGGCTGCCCCCTAGACATGTTTTAGAGCAGGAGAAGGGAGAACCATGGTAGTTTGTGCTGAAAAATAAAATATCTTAGTCTTCAAGGTATCTCATGACTCTTTGCTAGGCAACTAGGCAAGGCATTCAAGATGAGCAAGTAGCAAGGGGGGGAAAGCAAGGAAAGTTGTCAGGTTTGTATGGGCTCTTCTTTTTAGACTCTATACATCTTTGTCCTGCTAGTCTGCAAAAGAGGAAAACATAGCAAAAGCTGGGAGTCTGGATTACTAAGTGAACTACCTTAGAATGGATAGATGGATGGACAGATGAATTGTTAAAAACAGACAGTCAGTGCAAAGAAGTTGGCAGGGAAGTATATGTGTAACTAGTAGAGAAAATGACCTAACAAACTGTTGGTGTTGTATGCTTTCAAGTCGTTTTTGACTTATGGTGACCTTAAGCCAAACTTGTCATCTCTGAATTTTATTGGCAAGATTTGTTCAGAGAGGATTTGCTTGTGCTTTTTTCTGAGTCTAAGAAAATGTGACTTGTAACTCATTGGGCTTCCATGGTCAAGTATGGATTCAAATCCTGGTGTCCAGAGCAATAGTCCAACAATCAAACCACTACATAACATTACACAGTTAGAAGGCTGAAATTCCTAGTTGCCATTTCTTTATTCAACCAACTTATACAAAGCATCCCCAAAGGGATCAACCGATGTTTGGACACTTCCCCCATTCTTTATGAACACCAGGCTGATACAACTACTACTGTACTGTATATCCTTGCTGCCCTTTGCTGTGCCATAGCACTATGTATCGCCTAAGGCATTGTTTCTTTGAAGAGTGTTCTTGAATATGATGTCCTCATTTCAACCATATACTTTCCTTGTCTAAACCTGTACAAATAAAGAAGTGAGGGCTTTGCATCCTGAAATGAGTTCTGATTCACTTCTGAAATTCTGAACTTATACTATATTGCCACCTGGAGAAAATGGCCCACGAGTGGCCCTGGCATTTTCTGTTTCGCAAAGCTTCATTTTTTACTTGAGGAGTTTGATAGTGTAATTCTGCACCCCTTTTCTCAAATGATATTGTTTCTCTACAAAAATTGTAGGAAAAGAGTACAGCTAGCCTGGGGCCTCACCATGCATGAGAAGGCTGCATCATCCTGGACAACCAGATAGTAGACGGAGGGGGGGGGGATAATTAAGGGTGCATCAATGTTTATTTTGGGGGTCAGACATGTGTAATCTGCAGTTCCTTATTTGGACTGTTGGTGTACCTCTGTACTGAATAAGAAAAAAGCGACTTCAAGCATGGATGCTCAATGATTTTGTTCAGTCTGCAGTTTTACAGAAACTGACTCAATTCATACTTCCCATACTAATGTATGTATTAGAAAGTTGCTATCCTTCGGTGTTTGCACTTTGCCATGTTTTACAATATACTGTTTATATATTAAAAATATGCTGAGCTGTATACAAAAAAATCATGATAGGCTAAAATGCGTATTTAAAATGACATGATTTTGACACATTTACAACATTCAGAGTGATGTAGAAATGGGATGGGCAAAAAATGCAAAATTGCAAAATTGACATGGAATGGAGACAGAGAAAACCATCAATCCCTAATAACCAGGAACCTATTTCAGCCTCACTTCCAAATGCCCTTTAAAAGTATAGGCACAAAGTCACTTTTAAAAGGAGGAAACCCTAAAAGTGTGTGTGCATTGAGGTGATCTAGCAAAACCTCCTGATTTGGGGATAAAATTAAACATCTTGTCCCTAAAGCAGAAGTGACCAACTGTTGTCTGTCCTGGAAATTTCTTCTGGAGGCCAAAATGCTTTTTGAAAACCTTGAATTACTTAGGAATCCACTTCTATTTTTGAAAACCATGCAGGAAAGACCTGCAGCCTATTTCAAAGGTGCATTGCTGCTCCTTGGGTCATTTCCAGCTACATCATTACAGCACTGTGATTCTACTTTAATTGCCTGAATAATATCTTATGGAATCCCGAGTTTTCATAGTTTCATGAGCAAAGCATAGCTCTCAGGCTGAGAATTCTAAATTCCCCAAACTACATTGAAGATCCCAGGATTCCATGGGATGGTGCCATGACAGTTAAAGTGGAATGACAGTGCTCTAATATTGTAGCATGAATGGACCTTTTACAGCTTCTCAAAGGCCCTATACAGACAGGACAAAATAAAGCTGCTTTGAGTCACTTTGGAGGTATGGTGTTTCAATGATACATGCGTCCTAAGAGTCTGGAAGCTGCACCAAAGCTGCACTCCAGTCCTTAGGACTGGTGCGTGGCTTTGGTGCAGCTTCTGGACTCTTAGGACGCGTGTATCATCAAAACACCATACCTCCAAAGTGACTCAAAGCAGCTTTATTTTGGCCTGTCTGTATCAGGCCAAAGAGTCAGTATACCCCCCCCTTTTTTTTTTTCCAAAGGAAAGGACAGTCAGAGAGAATCTACTGGGGCTGCAGGCTACAAAAACATTCTTGTGGGGAGATCCACAGTCACAGGGCCACATTTTTCCTTCCCTTGCTCTAAAGCCTATTAAAATACAAAGGGAAATTTCCAAGGCTTTCTTCCACCAAACTCACAAAGCATTCTTGCTAGTTGGAGAAGGTTTGGGCTCTGTGGACGACAACACTTATGCAATCTTGCCCCCATAAAATTTCTTTGCCCAAAGTCCCAGAGTTATTCCACTGTATCCTCTCAGCTTAGAGCCCTTTCACACCCCATAGTCATAGCACTATGGCCTGTTACAGACAGCCAAAATAAAGCTGCTTCGAGTCACAGTGGAGGTATGGTGGTTCAATGATGCATGCGCCGAAGAGTCAGAAGTCAGCCCAAGCCACGCTCCAGACTGGCGCATGGCTTTGTGGTGGGCTTCTGGACTCTTGACGCATGCATCATTGAAACACCATACCTCCACGTGACTCGAAGCAGCTTTATTTTGCTGTCTGTAACAGGCCTATGATTCCACGTTATTCCAATGGCTGCATCTTATGAATACTGTTGTATGTTGGTGAGGCACTAGAGGATTTCTAGGCCTAGGGATTATAACCACACCTCCCTACACTGCACATTCTGGGATTTCATACAATGTTACCAACCAGTTAAAGTGGAATTGTAGTGCTACTACTGTGGAATATGAAAGAACCACTGATCTGGCTGTCAGCTGTGACTAGCTACCAGACTCTTCTAACCTTTAGCCATGCTGGCCAGCAGACTCTGTGAATTGTAGTCCAAGAAATACCTCTAACAAGCTCTGGCTATAGTAAATTGTACTTCCATGGTGAATGGAGGTATACCATTGAATGATAGATGCAGGCAATAAATAGCAATAAAAGGTTGTTGCCTTCATACAGTTCCTCTAAATAGGGATGGACAAGAAATTTGTTCAGTTTGTAAGCTTAGGATGCATATCCACTGCAGAAATAATGTTATTTGACACTGCTTTAACTGCCATAGCTCCATCCTATAGAATCCTGGGATTTGGAGTTTGTTGTGGCACTGAAGAGAAGGCTAAATATCTCAAAAAACTATAAATCCCAGAATTCCATAGCACTGAGCTAAGCCAATTAAAGGGATGTCAGACTGCATTATTTCTTTAAAAGTAGCCAGAAGAGTGCCAAGTTCCTCCCAAATCATGTTCCCAGACCTTAAATATTACAGATTTGTGAGATGTTACTCAGTGGTGAATAAAATGTACTCTGTGCATGCTCAAAACCATGAGCTGTGAAAAACCGTGTTCTAGTTAAATCCAATTTGCAATCTGGGAGCCTTGCTTTAGGCATGGAGTTATATTTCTCATTTCTTTCCACTTCTATCATCATCATTACCAAAGAATGTGGGCTGAGATGCATTATTGCTTGAAATGAAGAGGAGTCTGGATGAGATTTGCCCATCTGCTCTAGGAATTAGCTTCAAGAACAATCATGCCCCGTTGCAAATATTCTCAAGGAAGGCAGCTTTGTTTATTTTGCATTGTTTATTTTAATGAAGTCAAGATGCACCTTTTTGATTAATTTGTTTGGAAATTGTTTAATTAATGGTGTCCCCCTGTTTATCAGGGTTGGAGAAAACAAAGGAACAAATAGGCAAATTAAACAGATGAGAAGTCAGCAAAAACTAATTTCAACCTCATTAAGTGTGTAAACTAAGAGCAGAGCAAAGGAAGATAAATGAGGTTGTTTCCTTCCTTCGCACCTCTCGAGGTGACAAGAGCTAAGCAATTACAAGTTACAGAGCCAGCAGGATAATGAAGACAGAATTAAGGCATAACGAACGCACACACATGCACTAAGTATTCAATTAACAACAAACAGGTAGACAGTTAATTAGATTAGGGACCGGGGAAACAATTTGTTTTTTATTTATTCATTTATTCAAATATTCCTATCCTATCCTGTTTCCAAAGATCTAACCATCTCACAGCCAGGGGCAATGAAAGGAAAGCATGATATTTGATATATTTCCTAGCTGTCTTTCAAGACCATGGTTTTCCCAAGATGAATTTACAGTATTAAACAGTTAAAAATCAGTGTGAAATGATAAAGGCACCATAAATTCTAATTTTTAAACTATGATAGTTAAAAAATAAAATACAGTTTCAAATACCCAAAAGCTGTAGATGCCATTAAGGTTTTTTGTATAATATTTCTAAAGATGATTATTGTCCTGTGTTGCTTTCACATATTTTTACTTGCAATTTTTCCTCATTTTTTCATTCATTTTTATTTATTTTTTTAAAAAAACAAAACAAACCTTAGCCCTCTTAAAATAGGAACTTAATATGCAATTTTATACGTGTTGAAATGGGTATTTTGCTCACACACTGTGTATTGAAATGTATATTTTGAAATAACACCTGAAAACTGTTGCAGCATTTGGAGAAAGGTGAAATGCAACTGAGACCCAAGTTTCAGGCTGTGCATTAGCTGGGGAGGTGTAGATTGAGCCGTTTTGTGTAGGATTTTTAAAGATTGTGGCCAGAATTCACAACTGCAATTACAAATGTGTAACCTAGAGTTACACATTTGTTAGTGATTTGTATTCATGATCCTTATGCATTGAACAGTTGAGAGACTATGGCGGTTTACAGACCGCCAAATAGTACGTCATCAATACGTACTAGGGTTAGGAAGGGGCGGTGCTTCCGCACCCCCCTAACCCTAGTACATATTGAATACGTACAAGATGGCGGCGCCCTGTTCATACGGGCGCCGCCATCTTTACGTATCGGACGCTGAGCGTCCGTACGCGTCGCGGGCGTTGTGACGTAGTGAGTGCGCCCCTGGCGCCTCGCTACGTCGCAAACGCGACTTAAAAAGAAGCTCCATTTTGGAGCGTCTTTTTCGGTCCGCGCGGGAGTCGGGCCGTGTGAAGGCTCCGGCTCCCCCGCGGACCTACTGGCGGCGGCGGCAGAGCGCCGCAAAGCGGAGGTATGTACCCCGCCCATGTAAGGAATGTAAAAGTTCCCCAGTCCTCACTTTTTGGGCAGCAGCTGCTGCAAGTGGTAGAAGTCTGTTCTTCCATCCATTGGAATTCAGCTGACTAGTGTTTCCATCCCTGTCCTGCAAACAATATTTGGTGAAAGGGGGAATCCTCCTTCTAACACTAGGGTTCATTAATGAGGGTTGAAAACATCAGTCTATTATGTCTCAATAGACAGGACAGCAGACTCCATTTTAAAAATTACACCAAATTATTTGAAAAATTGTTTGTGAGTAACTCAAAAATGTTCCCCCTTGACTGGGAGAATGAATAATAAAATGGTAAATGAGATTAAAAGTAAACAAGCATAAAGCAATGCATTTTGGTGTGAATAATCTCCATCGTACATACATTGATGGAATCTAAGTTAGCAAGCACTGATCAAGAAAGAGATCTTAGAGTTTTTGGAGGATAACGTAATGAAACTGTTCATGCAGAATATAGTTGTGTGTTTTTTTTTTAAAGCAGGAGCAAATTTTGTTTTGGGCGTAATTTGAAAAGAAGTCAGAAAGAAAACCAAGAATATCATACTTGTGTAACATTTTCAGAATTTCTGAAGTCATGGAAGGTTCTCCTGCACTGGATGGATGGATGGATGGATGGATGGACGGACAGACAGACAGACAGACAGACAGAGGAAACTAATATTGTGTGTGTGTGTGTGTGTGTGTGTGTGTATAAACTAAAATACAATTTTAGTCCCCTTTACAGATTGTATACAGTTACAAATATCCTAAAGCAATAAGACCCTCTCTAAACTTGGAAGTTAAGCGGGATCATTACTTGGACAGGGGACCACCAACAAATATCAAGTGCTGTAGGTTACATTTCAGAGGAAGGAACTGGCAAAATCACCTCTGAATATTACTTGCCTAACAAAATCCTATAAAATTCTTGCGGTTACCATAAGTTCACAGTTGACTTGAAGACACATATACATATGCAGACACACACTCATATCCTCACAAGTACATCTAAGTGCCTGCATAGAAACTCTGAAACTCCCTTCTGAGAGCGGTTAGATTGGCACCTTTCCAACTTTCTTTCTGCAAGCAGGTTAAGACTTTCTATTTCTGCAGGCTTTTGAAGGCTGACTGCTGAAGGGGACTGGGTTCTTATTGTCTATGTTTTGTTTATTTGTCATTTTTAAGAGTCATGTTCTAAATCTGGGTTTAATTCAACAACACGGTGTCTTGGAGGTATCTCACTGATGGGATCACCATAAGTCAAAGTCAACTTGACGACAGTTAACAACAAATGGCGAAGGGAGACAGAGAAAAGCTCCTCCTGCTTCCATAATACTGAAACCTGGGGCCATCCTCTGAAGCTGAATGGTAGGAGATTGGGGCAGATAAAAAGAAGTTCTTCTTCACATGATACATAGTTAAATTCACCACTCCAAGACTGATAGTGGCTGATAACTTAGAAGGTTTGAAAAGGGGATAGGAAAAAATTCATGAAGGATGGTGCCATTAGTTGCGCTATCACCTCCAGTTATCTGTGACAATATGCCTTTGTGTTGATCAGTTGCTGGGGATTAGTCAGTTTACTTTTGAAATAGTGCAAGAATTCTACAAGTATGGCAGCTCCCTTCTGCAGAAGTGTGCTCTTCAACCCATGAAGAGTGAAGTGCCTTAGAGGCTGTGCAGACTGCCCAAGAAGTGGCCTGCAGCCGTCTCCAGCTGTAAAGGGTGCGATAGCTGCAGCATCGCAGCTTTCAGGTACTCCTTTGGGACTACATCGTGTGGACACAGCGCCAGTGGAGTGCCGTGATGCATGCACTGTGTGGAGTGTCATGCGGTGTCCCATTGCGCAGTGCCGTGCCACCCTGGGGGCAGAGTCGGGGCATGTGTCAGATGGACGCTATGCCCGGACTCCACTCCGAGGCTGGCCTTTATGGCTGGTGTGCACAGTCCCTTAGTCTTCCTTTTCCCTTTGACTTTTGCAATCCTTGCAATAGCAAGTATGTGGGTGAATGCATTTTCCAGCAACACTACGTAAGAATGGCTGTCCTGCTGTCATCTAAAATATTTCAGGGTGGCTTGATCTTGAATGGGAGATTAAGATTCATTGGCTTTAATAAGGACCTTCTTCTACTAAAGAATGAAAAGTGCTCAAATTGGTTTCCTGCTATGTTCCTGATACTAGAGGTCTAATATGTTAACTTTTCCAAATTTTTCTTACCACTGGGCAATTATGAGAATTTTTGTGGATTTTCTGCATATTGGGAGGTTCTTCCCCTCCAAAAAAATGTTGACATGATGAGAGGGGGAATGTTGGGCTTTCTGCAAATTATTTCTGCAGGAAATGCAATATTTTTGTACAGAGAACCTGAAGTATGTGCTATTGCTAATGGGAAATAAATAGAGGTCTTTTTTACTGGATTCTAGTCCCCATCATTTCAGCAGTAATATTGTGGCACAGATTTCCTTGTTTGGATGTCCTGTGTGCTTCTTTCAGGTACACTATTCATGCAGGAAAAACTACTTCTATAGCCTTACAGTATAGGCATTGAAGCCTAAATCTGAAATTGCATCCTACAATTGATAAGATTCAACTCAACTTGCTTGATAATTTCTTTCACTCCTCCTTGTAGCAAATCCTTTGTAAAAGCATAAAAATTAAATTAACCCTTTTCTGGCTTTCTCTTGCTCTCTTTGGCAAAGATTTATGTCTTTCTTATGACAAATCAATAAGAAGATGGCTGTTGGCTTTCTTCCCTCTTTACTCCCCACTCAACCTGCAAAAACTGAAATCAGAACTGACTGGAAATAGCTTTACTGAACCTGTTTCATGTAAGCAAAGATGGGCACTTTCAAATTTGTGTCCCTCCTGGACCCAGCTGTGCTGCAATGACCAAATATTCCAAAACTGATCACTTCGGTATCTTTGTGTTTTTGCTGTTTCATACTCTGGAGGGTGTATCCCTTCTCCTGAACCAGTGATTTAACAAAGGACTATGAAGTATGAAGATACAGTACTCAGAGGAATCTGAAGACACAATACTCCAGAAACATGGGGGGGGGGGGGGATTTGACAAAAAATAAATGGGTTGATGAGGGAGTATCAGAGGGCTTGAGATGGGGCACGTTTTGGGGTCACACAGTTCTGAAAAGGAAAAGTGTTTAAGAGTTGAAAGGCTGCTTCAGCTATTTATTTATTTAATATCCCACCTTTCTTCAAATGGGACCCAAGGCACCTCATCCATGAGTTAAAACAACGTACTTCAATTATAATTAAACAAAGTAAACAAAAATGTTAAAACACAATTAAACAAGCTACTCTATTAAAACATCAATACTTTTTAAAATATATATGTATAAAAATAAAAATCCTAACAAAAAACAATAGTAATGCAGTATGTGCACCTAACAGTACAAGGCAGCTTCTCTTCATTTATTCATTCATTCATTGAGAGTATTTATACCCATTCTTCTGCCAGAGTGGCTTAAAAATAGTTAATTAGACAATTCCCTGCCCACAAGCTTACAATCTAAAAAAGACTTATCACAAAAAGAGTGGGGAAGGGAAACAGGTCCAGTAGATACTATCAGTTCTTCTCTCCCTCCAAAGGCAGGGTGGTGGCCATTGGAATGGAGGGAGGGTCCTTCATCTGCCCCTGGGCTAGGAATGGTGGAGCTGTATCTGACTCTTCTCTCCCTTAATCTTCTGTGCCTTACATTTAGTAGGAATAATTGGAATGAAAATGATTGATGGTGGATGGGGTGGTGAATTGCATCCAAACCCTATTTTGCAGATAGCATTCAACATTTCTGTTAGCATCACTGAAGTTCCGATTCAACCCTGCAGTAGATTCAGCAAACTATTGACATGAGAGCTACCAGCCACTGCTATTGTGGGATGGATGGATACACACACACACAAGCAGTGGCTGATAGCTCTCTCTCTCTCTCTCTCTCTCTCTCTCTATATATATATATATATATATATATATATATATATATTACAAAAGTAAGCAATAAAATTAAACTGTTGCAGTATTAAAACACATTATTAATTAAAAGAATAAAATTGAGTTAAAAAAGAATACAATATCCCCAGCCCATTCTTTTAAAAAAATATGTTTTAAAAGCCTGTCTGATCAAGTCTAACCATCTGGCATGTGGTCTTCCTCTTTTTGTACTTCCCTCTGCCTTTTCCAGCATCATTGTCTTTTCTGATGATTCATTCCTTCTCATGATGTAGCCAAAGTATGACAGTCTCAATTTAGACATCCTGGCTTCCAGGTAGAATTTGAGCTTGATTTGTTCTAGAACCCATTTATTTGTCTTCTTGGCTATCCATGGTATCTTCAGCACTCTTCTCCAGCATCACATCTTAAATGAGTTGATTTTCCATATATCAATAAGGTGGAATTACAAATGTGTATGGATACTGGATGCTACCATTGGTAAAGCATCAAACCTGAACCAAGGATAACTGTCCATTATTCTAGTGGTTGCCCAAACACTAAAGGAGCTTTGTATTAAGTGCAGGGCCTAATTTCTGTTTCACTTATTGATCATGAGAAACCCAACCTTCTTATTCCAGTGTCCTCTCAACAAATGACCTACTGGTAGAACAGAACCACAGGTGTGGTGTTCCTTGGCCTTCTCCAGGAAGAATTTTAAAATGCCAATAAGAATGGCCGAGCTAATCAATCCTTTTGTATTTTGTGTGAACAATGGGAGAGCAGACAATAACGTTACATAACTAGAAAAAACCTCTCAACTTTTTCCTTAGTCTTGGCTATCGTAAAATCAAGTCAAGTGAAATGGAAAAAGATTAGCATAGTGCCAGCTAAAGACAAGCTGGCTTTTAAGCACTTGATCATTAAATAGCCTAGTCATCCAGCAGCCCTGTTACTTGATCATTAAATAGCCCAACAGAAGCCGATTAATTTTTAGCTGGGATTAATTAAAAAAACGTTCTATTGTGAATTATTTTCTCTCTAACTGCTTGCCAGTCAAGATATTAGTCATCATGGCTACATAGAGCATTTTTGTTCAACTGCAGTATGCTATTGAATATCAGTTGCCTGGGTGCAACAATAAAAGAACAGGGCTTGAAACCTCACTCAGTCATGAAAACCCACTAGGTGACCTTGGACAGGTCACATCTCTCAGCCTTAGAGAAAAGTTATGGCAAAGTCCCTCTGAATAAATCTCACCAAGAAACCACTAGGATAGGGCCATTGTAAGTTGTAGTTGCCTTGGAGGCACATAACAACAACAAATTTGGCTTTATGTGCAGTTCAGTCCTGTGAGCTTCAGCATGTTGGCCTAGAAGAATAGAGGCAGAACGTTGCTGTTGTTAACTTTATTTGTATCTCACCTTTACCCCCAAGACTGGCACTCTGGAGAACTCTTTTTTAAGAGCTAGTGGCTTTATTATTGGACTTTGAGATCAGATTCTCCACTCAGCCACGGAAATCCACCAGATAACCTTGGGGGAGTCACATACTCTCAGTTCCAGAAAACCATGTGATGGCTTGAAGGCACACAACAACAAGTACTCTCCTTATGTTTGCCCACTGTAAGAAACGTTGCTTCTTTGGGTTTTATTTTATCTTATTATTCTATAATCCAAACATGTATAAGTTGTGTTTTTGTTAAAATATTTAGTGTTTGCATAAGGAATGTGCATACATCTAAACATCTCTTTTAAAATTCCTCTTGTTGTTAGATTAATGTTGCTGGAAGTCTTCTATTGGCTCCTTGTTAATGCATCCCAAAAACATTTCTCAGTAAATCTTTATGCATATCCACAAGACCATCCTTAGTAAGAGTCAGGTCAAGGTGTTTACCTCAAGTGGTAGATGGGAGTCTACAGCAGTCCTCTGTTTATTCTTTCTATGCACATACATCTGCCATAGTTCCCCTTTGCTGGAAGACAAAACTGTGTGCACAACATACCTTTGTACAAAACATTTTGAGTTCCAGTTTTGTGGAAGGTTGGGTATAAATACAGGTATAAATAAATAAATAGCCTGTCCTTTATTCCCTAAACTGGTCCACTGATAGGATTGCCAGTTCAGGATCACCTCAGGTTTCCAGACCAATGCCTGAGACCTAGGGATGATCTCCTGATGGTATGATAGTGTGTTATGCATTAAGTATCAACTATGGTTGCTCACAGCTTGTCATTCACATTCATACATATATGGAGGGAGAAAATGAACTTACTTTTATATTTGGAAATAAAGACATAAATCTTATCTACAGAGCTGTTCTCAGATCAAGGTGAAATGAGGGGGATTATTCCTTTTCACTTACTTAGGGAGATTGGATAAGGCACTATTAATCTAGCCTGCTTGCTTTTAGCCAGAAGGTGATGTAGAGCAGACCAGGGGATGAGACCTGGTGTGACAACTGGTAACTGGAGGAAGACAACTAAGTAAATACAGAAATCCCCAGAGTTTTTGCAAGCTGAAGCAACAAATTGGTTAAGTCTCGCAAAGGGTGGTACGTTGCTGCTCTACTAGCTGAGCTGAAAATTTGCACTCAGCCCTTTCTTCTTGCCTGAAGGTGAGGCAACTAATGCCTCAAAGTGACCCATGAACATAGGAGACTCAAGGGCAGGCCTTGAGATCAAGCATCAGTACTGAACTAAGGCTCAACTAGCAGTCCAATCAACTTCTGCATAGGGGCATAGATCTGATCTTCTGCACCTCAGACAGCAAAATGTCCTGGACTGTTCTTGCATAGCCATCTATGCAGTTTCTTTTCCATCTTCCTGTCAACTATGACAAGCAAAGTCCAGGATGACCTCTGAATATAGATGGGATGCAGCTCTTGAAAACTGGGAAGTATGCCTTTCGTAACAGTATGGAAGGTCTGATCAACAGAGCTTTAAACAATCCTTGTGGGTTGGAGATGTTAACAGCAATATAAGCCAAAAGGCAAACTCTAAACACAAGGATATGAATTCTAGAGGAGTAGCTAAGGAAGAGAATGCTATCCACAGAAAAACTGGCAGTAAATTAATAAATGAAAACAAACAAAGCTTCAAATGGCTATACAGTGGGCCCTTGGTATCTGCTGGGGTTTGGTTACGGGATCCCTTGGTGGATGCTAGAGTCGGTGGATGTTCAAATGCCATTAAATATAATGGATAGTAAAATGGTGTCCCTTATATAAAAGGGCAAAATCAAGCTTTGCTTTTTGGTATATTCGTTTTTGATATTTTCAAGCTCTGGATGGGTAAATCTATGGATACGGAGGGCAAACTGTCATATACACCAATGCACAGAATAACAAGGATAATAAGATGTATGGAGAACAAAACATATGAGGAAAGGTTGAATGAGCTGGGCATGTTCAGCTTGGTAAAGAGAAGACTGGAGGGAGACGTGATTGGATGGTATAAAAACTTCAAGGGTTGTCACAGAGAGGAGCATGCACGCCTGTTCTCTGCTATCTCAGAGGAGAGGAGCAGGTATAATGGTGTGGAGTTAAAGGAGAGTAGATTTCAAGTGAACATTGGAAGGAACATACTGACAGTAAGAGCACTAAGAGCTGTTCAGCAGTGGAACCAATTGCCTTGTGCTGGGGTCTCCTTCTCTGTACATCTTCAAAAATAGTCTGGACAGCTACCTGTTGAGGATGCTTTAAGTGGAGATCCTGCACTGAACATGGGGTTGGACTACAACTCTATATTTTTATGAAAACGACTGACATTTTCTAATCCTTCCATACTTTTTTTTTAAAATGGTTATTTTCTATTTCTTGGAACGGATGGTCCCCCCCAAAAAAATTTTTTTACTTATTTTACTTAGAACGATCAGAAATTTCACATTTAAGTTTCTTTATGAATTTTCAGGCACATACCCTCTGAAACTGGTGATGTACTCATTTTTTATTTGCTGATAAGCTCTAGCACCTCATTATTTGTCACCGCAGTTTGACTCAGATGCTCAATCTGAAAAAGTCAGGTTAGGTACAAATGTCTCCTCTACATCTTTTGCAGTGAAGATAGATACGAATAATTCATTCAGCTTTTACCTATCATCTTTGAGCAGACCTTTTGTTCTCTTGTAATCTAATATACCAGATGCCTCCCTAACTACTTTTCACCTTCCAATAAGTTTAAGTAAATTATTGTTGTTGATCTAAATGTTTCTGTTTATTAGTTTAAAAAAGACGTACTAGTTTATCATGCAGGGACAATTGGATGTATAAACAATGATTCACCCATTAAAACTGCACAATCAAGATTAACATTCACATGACATTGCGTTCAAAGCGCGATTATCCCAAGATAATTGCACACTTGCACTAATGGTTTTTACATGACATTGTGGTGAAAAGCTATCAAAGTGCCATTATCCCGTGAATAACCAAGCAATAAACAGCAACAAATTATTCATAGATTTTCCTGTGAATGATTTTTTGCTGTTTATTGCCTGGTTACTCCCTGGTTATTCTCAGGATAATTGCTCTTGTGTGTGAAAATGTTAATCACGTTTAATCGCATTTTAATCTCGATTGTGCGATTTTGTCGGGTTAAGTGGTTTAAGTGGTAATCACTGTTTAAACTATCAATTTCCCCCATGTGATAAACTCAATAGTTAGACTTTGGGGCCTGATGTCATGGCCAGCCAAGAGCCGGACTCAGAGGATGAGGAGGAGGGTGTGATTACTCCAGTGCAAGGGGCAATTGAGGCTACACTAGGTGCTAATCCTGCTCTGCCAGATCCCAGCTGCGATCTCCCAGCCCCAGAGGAGGAGGCTCAGCCAGGTCCTAGTGCTGGTGGGATTCCTCTTGTGGTGCAACAGCCTAGAGGTGACTCTGGGAAGGAATCATGCCTGGAGGTTCCTTCCTTTAGGCAACGCAGGGCTGAGAGTGCTTGTGTGAGTAGATCCAGGAAGATTGCTGAGAGGCAATTAGCAAATCAGCCTCAGGTGGCATGGGGGAGAGCGTCTCTTACTTAACGAGCAGAGAGATGCCAACTCAGTGCCAGAGTTTATTGCATGATCCTTTGGTGTGATTGCTGCCTGCACTGGCTCCGTGTATCTTGACTCCTTGTTGCCTTGACTCTTGACTTCGGAACGGACTGGACTATTGCTACCTTCTAGCTGACCTGACCTTGGACTGGACTGACTATCGTGATCTCTGTATTCCTGACTTTGGCTTTGGCTTTTGGCTTGCTCTCTTGCTCACTCCTTGCAAGGTTTGTGGACTGTTTCCAGCTGCATAGCTAATTACCTTGCTGAGCCATCCTTATCGGCGTGTGTTTGTTTGTGCTGGCCACAGTCCAGGACAGAACCTCAATTTCTCCTTGCATTGGAGTAATCACATCCTCCTCCTCATCCTCTGAGTCCAGCTCTTGGCTGGCCATGACACCTGGAGAGCTAGTTGTTGCTGTTGTTTGCCTTCAATTTGTTTTTCACTTATGGCAACCCAAGGCTTATGGTGTTTTCTTAGGAAGATTTGTTCAGAGTATCACCCAAGTTTTGGCTCCTCTGGAGGGCTACAAAAAATGTTATCGCAGCCATCATTTTAGAAACTGGAAGTAATGATATGTTACTTCTGGTTGTCTCTTAGAATGTTTGGGGGTGACCTGGCTATTTCAGAGTGGGGATCTCCTTGAAACAGCATGTTATAGCCTCTGTTGCTGTGTGCCTTCAAGTTGTTTCTGACTTATCAGACCCCTAAGGCCCAGGAGATTTTTTAAAACACTGAAAAAACCCCTGATAAACAAGTCTCTCCCCCCCCCCAAAAAAAAATTTTTTTAGGAGGTGCCAGAGACTTGGGGAAGATCAGTGAGTGTCCAAAGGGCTTCACTGACACATGTGGCATGTGAACCCACCCACTGTTTTCTGAAAGGGTCTCAGTGTGACCTGTGGGCTGCATGATTCCTATCCCCCTGTTTAGAAGAGCATTTAGATATTAATTTTATGCACACACAAAAAGACTAAAATCATTTTATGTTGTTCAAGGTAGCTAACAAAAAAAATTGAACAAAATTGTTTACCTTCTCAAAATCCCACTCCCAGACCACTCACTCCTTTTGCCTTAATGTCAAGTTAGGTTTGTATGGTCAGACTTTTTTTCCTTACTCCCCCCGAACTCCAAATATCAGACTTCCACCCTACCCCATCAACTCTGTATGACTCTTTCAGGTTCCAGAATTGCTCGTGATCATGAAGCACAGTTGGAGAGTGCTGTTTGGAAAATAAGCAAGACACTCAGCTACATGCACAGATCTAACCATGCATTTTGCTCAATCATGTACAGCATAACTACTGAGTCACACAACTCAGTTGCCAACTCTTCACAGTGACGTATAGAAAAATCAAAGAAATACATGTCTGTAATGAATTAATTTCTATTTCCTGCTGTGTGTTCTGTGAATAATCATCATCAGAACTTTAAAAAAGAGGGAAAAAATGTTGAAGAATTTGACCTGTCACTACACAGGCAATGTGAATTCTGTGGATAGGAATTAACAACACACTCCCCACATGCCGACAAGGGCCATCCAGTTCAACCCCCTGCCATGCAGGAAATCTAAATCAAAGCATCCCTGACAGATGTCCATCCAGCCTCCAGGAAGGAGACTCCACTACACTCCAAGGGAGTGTGTTCCACTGTCAAACAGCCCTTACTGTCAGGAAGTTCCTCCTAATGTTGAGGTGGAATCTCTTTTCCTGTAGCTTGCATCCATTGCTCTGGGTCCTAGTCCCTGGGGCAGCAGAAAACAAGCTTGCTCCCTCCTCAATATGACATCCCTTCAAGTAGTTAAACAGGGCTATCATAGCACCTCTTAACCTTCTTTTTCTCCAGGCTAAACATCCCCAGCAACCTAAGGCATTCCTCATAGGAGATGGTTTCCAGACCCTTCACAATTTTAGTCACCCTCCTTTGGACACGCTCCAGTTTTTCAACATCCTTTTTAAATTGTTGTGCCCAGAACCGGACACAATATTCCAGGTGGGGCCTGACCAGAGCAGAATAGAGTGGCACTATTACTTCTCTTGATCTAGACACTATATTTCTATTGGTGCAGCCTAAAATCGCATTGGCCTTGTTAGCTGCCACATCACACTGTTGACTCATGTTCAATTTGTGGTCTACTTGGACTCCCAGTTCCCCTTCATACGTAGTTTCATTCAGCCAGGTGTCCCCCATCCTATATCTGTGCATTTCATTTTTCCGCCCTAAGTGCAGTACTTTACATTTCTCCATGTTGAAATTCATTTTGTTAGCCTTGGCCCAGCTTTCCAATCTATCAAAGACATTTTGAATCTTGATCTTGTCCTCTGGGGTCTTAGCTACTCCTCCTAATTTGGTGTCATCTGAAAATTTTATAAGTATGCCCCCAATGTTTATTCCCTTAAACAGTGTCAGCTAGTAGCTCCCATGTCAGTGGAGTTTATCAGTCAGGGGACAGGATAGGGAAGGGATTGCTCTCTCATCCTTATCCCATCCATGACCCATCTGTACCCATAGTGAAAGTGACTGCACAAATCACTTTCACATGAAAGTGGGCTGAAAAGTGCTGTCAGCTGTCAGCTGAAAGTGCTTTAACCATCATGGTATTAGTAGGTTCTTCCGTTAATACAAAAGACTGCAAATGACAGGAGAAAGCACTTTCAGCTGATGGCTGAAAGCGTTTTTCAGCATGCTTACATGTAAAAGTGATTTGTGAGATCACTTTCACTTGTGCTTCCCTGCCAGGACAATGATAAGTCATGTGTGAAAGTCCTTCCCATGATCAGGCAAGAAGGAAACGACGAGGACGAGACAGGGATGGGACAGTGACACCCTGTCCCTCATGTGATAAACTCCACTGACTTTAATAGAGCAGACTGTCTAAGTAGAAGTCCTCAGGTTCAATTCCAGGCATCTCCTATTATGTCTTATTTATTTCCTATGTGCCTATTCTACCTCCCCATCTCCTGTTTATTTTTTTGCTATACCTTTCCACCAAATGGTGTTCAAAGTGGCTAAGAGCATAAGGATATACATACAAATATATAAGAACCAAAATAGTTTTAAAGAAACAGTAGATAAAAACAGCA
Organism: Sceloporus undulatus; assembly: GCF_019175285.1. Taxonomy (NCBI): domain Eukaryota; kingdom Metazoa; phylum Chordata; class Lepidosauria; order Squamata; family Phrynosomatidae; genus Sceloporus; species Sceloporus undulatus. The sequence goes on along the minus strand of NC_056526.1, from coordinate 22,911,026 downwards.
GTGAAATCCATGCAAACAGCTAGTTGAATAAATTGCAATACATTTTCAGTATTCATAAAAGCCGAACGAGAAAGAGCTTGAAGAGCTCCTGCAGCTGCCAATCAGATCAGGTAATACCGAGCCAATGGACTAATAGCTTGACACATTAAAAAGTAGTTTTATCATTTCCGTCAAAGCCCATTGCATCTTGTCCGGCTCTCAGATCATTTACTTTTCCCTTTATTTGGTGACGGTGGGACACCTTTTGTATTCATGATTGTCTGTGTGCAAATCGCAAATCTTCGCAGAGATTTGGGCAAAGCCACAAGTTCTGACTGCTTTCTTCGCTTTCTTCCTCTCTGGGAACTTGAGAAAAGTTCTCTGTTCCTTAATACAGTCAGATCCCCAAGTGAAGCAATATAATGGACCCTCTGCTGGAAAGCTTACAACATGAATCAAAGTTACATAATGGTTAAGTATCAAAACAAAGTTTCAAGTGGGGGATTATATTACTGTAAGAGCTGCTGTGCGCCTGTTTAAAGCTGTAGAGCAACTTGAAACTGCTATTTCATCTGAACCATTGATGCCAACATTTGACGAGTCATAGAAGCCAACTTCTCCCCAGTAAGTTGATTGAATTAACACTAGAATCCCCTTCTGCATAATGCTTCAGCTCTAAACAATTTGCTAGAAATAAATTTGCCACTTAGGTTGAAGAAATCAGGATTATTTTCCTAGCAATGAATGAGAAAGGCTTCAGATGTGTTTAGAAAGACACTGAGGTAGAGCTGAGAAAAATTCCTTTGAAGGGATATGACTCCCAGAATCTCTCAGAGAGCATGATTGCTGATTGTACAAAGTAGGGGATTCTGGAGACTGTAGTCCATAAAAAGAAAGTTTTCCAAGCTCTGTATCTGGCATGTCTGAAATAAGAGGACAAAACATCCTCCAGGTTGTCCACCTATTTTACAAAAAGAGAAGTACCTCTCAGACCAGAAGTTCCCCCCAAACTGCAGTGAGGGTCATGAGGGCACCAATAGCAATAGCATTTATATTTTTATATTACTTATCAATGAACTCCTTAAGTGGTTTACAATCTGTAAGCCAATTGCCCACAGCAAGCTGGGTATTTTTTCTACCAACCTATGAAAGGATGGAAGGCTGAGTCAGCCTTGGAGCCCTGGGATTGAACTCACAACCTTGTAGCTGCAGCACTGACATTTAACCACTGCACCATCAGGGCTCCAGCATATGCCATGCCTGGGTCTGGATTTATCTCGCAGATAAATATTCTTTTCAGGTTTGTTGAATATGGGTCTGAACAGACCGTACCTAAGTGGTGGCCTGCAGCTGCCTCTTTCTTTGCCCGATTGGGGCCGCGGCAACCACACACCATGGCCCTGATCCGGCCTTTCTATGGAAAGGGCACCATACCTGCTAGCGCAGTGGCTTTTTTTGCCCTCCTTTGGTGCTACATCATCTGGACGCAGTGCCAAAGGAGCATCATGACACTACCCACCATGTGGTGGGGTGCAGAGCATCATGCTGGCATGGGGGCAGAGTCGGGGCATGCACCATGCGGACACCGTGGCCCCACTCCTCCCCCATGCTGACTTTAATGCTGGTCTGTACAGCCTATATGTTATCATTAGATCTAACACGGCTTGGGATGATATAATAATAATAATTTGTTTTATTTATATACCGCTATTCCAAAGATCATAGCGGTGAACAGCAAGTAAGCTAATTAGCAAGTAAGCTAATTTGCCCCCAACAGTCTGGGTACTCATTTTAGTGACCTCGGAAGGATGCAAGCTTGAGTCGAGCTTGGGCCCTTTTGCTGGTCTTGAACTCGCAACCTTGTGGTTTTGAGTGAATGGCTGCAGTACAGGCATTTAACCACTGCACCACCAGGGCTTCTTATCTTGACCATAGAGGCCTACAGTTTCTGGCAAATCCAATTACCCTACCCTAACGTCACCATACAACCTCTTCTTGGAAGAGTCTGATATCCTAAAAATGCTTGCATGGTGGGGGGGGGGGAGGAGGAAAGATTCCCTGAGAATCAGTGTCTATCTTCATGTTATTCTTTCATGAGTGACTGTGTCCATCAAACATTTTTGTTTTAAGATCTCATCTTTGTATCCTGTTTCTGGTTTACACCTTCACCTTGTAAATGGTGATGATGACAAGAGCAAAGCCAGGCATGTGAGTGAAGATGTTAATAATAAAAATAATAATAATCCAAGACACAAACAGTAATTAAATGTAGTATGTAGCAATAGATGCCCAGCACCCTACTAGAAAGTAATCTACAAATGTTACAAGGCAGAACTGGTCTAAAACAGTTTGCTGCATGAGGCAGAGCAGGAAACCCACAAAGTCAATGTTCATAGTATCAAAATCCAGTATTTTGGCCCATGAAGAAAAAAAAACCCACAAGAACCTCTCATCCCTAGCAATAAATACAGAATAAGAAAAAACAGTTAACTAAGAATATTTGCTGCCATTTTCTGATACCTCAGATCTACTGCCTGAGGTGGCCACTTCACCCTGATATATAGTAGGGCTGGACCTGACTCAGGAAAAACTGTATTCTTCGGTAGCTTGAAAAACACCTTACCTTTCAGCATGGCATTTGATGCATTCAGTGACAATATGAATAACACAAAACAGCTGGACTAGGGATACCTTATGGAAAAGGGGACCATATCAGATATCTATCTCTGTGGCTTCAATGCATTACCAAAAATAAAATAGAAAAGGGGACAGGTAAGTGTGTAGGAGGTTGCTCTGTTCATTGTCTAGACACACAATATCTAAGCATGGTATATGATGCCAGCTTGTTTAACTTAAAGCTTGGAAAAAATATTTTTATAGATTACAATTCTCAGACTCCTACCTAATGATTTCCCAACCTTTGAACTAAATGGAATTTATGATGATCTCTTGGAACTAATTATTTGACTCATAACTGAATCCCCAGTGGATCATACATCTGACAGGTATACAGGGAGAAAACCCACTGAATTACTCATTGCTCGCACAAACCAGCTACTTTTACTACTACTCAGCCATTGGAAAATGCTGTCTGGTTCCATCAAGAGACCAATTCTGATATTGCAATTGGAAATTGTGAGAAGGCATTACAAAGGGTCCATCTACACTGTAAAAATAATCCAATTTGACACACTAACTTCCATGGCTCCATCCTACAGAGTCCTGGGATTTGTAGTTTTATAAGGCACCAGCACTCTGGCAAAGAAAGCTAAACACCTCGTAAAACTTGAAATCCCAGGATTCCATAAGATGGTGGTACACTACTCAAACTACATTATCTCTACAGTTTACATCCACCCAAAGCACTTCCCAGTTGCAGCACTAGGAAGCCTTCCATGTATATTTCTACTTCCTGTCCTATTACTCAAACTGAAACAGTAACACATCCCCAGTAACAAGACAATTTCCATTCCAGTGAAAAATAATGAATTAAAGTCATGGTCAAAACAATAACTTGTTACTGCAAAGAAGCAACTAATCACCAAAGTAACTTGTTAGAAAAAAAGAGGATCTGTGAAAGTGAAACTTAATGCTGCAAAATCCTTCTTTTGACTATGCAGAAGACGAGATGCATGGGGGATGTGTAAGCATAAGGCATTCATTTGGCTCATTCCAACAGCTGCCTGTAGTGCTAAATCATCATTTATGTGCAAACATGAATGAAGAGTCACAACAGTTATAAACTACTATTTGTCCAAACGTAAATATTTCACAGGAAAAATTACTTCTAAAGGTTGGTGGGTGCATCCCTTCAAAGTGTGTGTGCATGTTTATATGTTTGCCATGTGGTATTATATACTGCCATTCTACAAATGAATGTAATGTAGCCCACAGTTTAAAATGACATACAATTTAATGGACATGATTAAAAAGTGGGAAACAGTCAGAGAGGGGAAGGAGAAAAAGTAAAAACAGGTAGCATGGTCATTGTACAAAATCATTTCATCTGGCAATGAGAGCTTATTGTACATTGAAAATATTGATTTGCAAAAGTACACAAGCAGGGAGCAAGGTCACTGTATAAAATCATTTCAATTGGGAATGAGAGATTGTTGTATATTGAAAACATTGATCTGCAAAAGTATGCATTGGTGCACAAGTGCACAAGTCAAAGCAGGTAGCATGGTCACTATATAAAATCATTTCAGTTGGCAATGGGAGGTTGCTATACCTTGGAAACATGATCTTTCATTTGTAACTTTCGGGATACTTCCATGGTACTTCCTCTGAGCACTGGGAACAGAGGGCCAACCATGACACAAAGGCAGACTGTTTGCATAACACTGAACTACTTCCTCCTTTCTCATTCAGGAAGCATCATGTGCATATGTGCTGATTGTGACGGCTGTGTACTGGGTTTCAGAAGCAGTGCCACTTGGGGCAGCAGCTCTCGTTCCTGCTTTCCTCTATCCACTGTTTGGAGTCATGAAGTCCAGCGAGGTCAGATCTGTGTTCCTTTAACTTCTGTGGTCCCAAGGGCCGATTCACCTATGTGTCTGGGGTGGATGTCATAACACTCAGTCATTTAGATGGCTGCCAATGGACAGTGGAAACATACAGTGTTAATGTGTTCACTGGTATTTTCTTTTAAATGTAACTTATACTGTATTTTGTATTTTCAAAATACTTTAAATGTGGCACTTCCTTTCAAACCATACCTCCAATGCCTTTCTTTTCTTTTCTTTTCTTTTTTAACTTAAAAGGAACCCTGGCACAAGTTCTTTTATTGTTTTAATGGTATTGTTTTTAAAATTGTATTGAATGTTGTTATTATTGTTGTTAACCGGCCTGATGTTTCGAAGGGCGGTATATAAATAAAGTTTATTTATTTATTTATTTATTTATTTATGTCAAAAAGACATGGAGCCATTTCACATTTTTGGTCTTTCCCACTCTTTCTCCCCTCTCCATAAGGTGGAAACTTTATATTTCCAGGATTTAGGAAAGTTATTTTTTTGGACTACTACCCCCTGATTCCATCAGCTAGCATGGCATCTAGCTGTGCTGTCTGGAGGATTCTTGGAGTCCAAAAGGTCACTGTTCTAAGACCTTTTCATTTCTCATAATTTAAGAAAGAGTATGCATTGGTAGAAAAGACTGGAGGATGAAATGAATAGTGGGTAACCCACTAGGAACATATCTATTGAGGATGTAAAAGAAAGGAAGATATCATGGGGGGGGTCATATGTCTGCCTGAATATCCTTTGAGATGTATCACTTGGCAAGAGGATGAAACCTGAGATCCAGTTCTAACGAGTGCTGTGATCTGAGCATCATTAAGTCATAACTTTCACTGAATTCAGTGAGATGTAATTGGTTCATATGGTGCCAACAGTGGTGTTGGAATTATTGCAGTACCACTGCTTTCCTAGTTCATCACTGGTTTATTTGAGCAAATAGGCTGTAATTTCCAGAGACTTTAGTGAAACTGGCATCCTGTTTCTGTGTGTAAAAAGTTTCACTTAATTCAATGGAGTATACATACTCTTAAATAGGTATAAGTAAACTGATATAGAGCTAGTTCACATCTTACCAGCATTGGTATGGCAGGGGCATTGCAGCATGAGATTAGTCCATCTTGATGTGGGAAGTAGGTTAGCCAGTTTCCCTACCCACTTGATCTGTGAGCCTATCATACCTGCTTCCATTTCCACTACTGATAAATTATACCCAAGTAAGTAGGCTTAGTTTTGGTTTTGTGCCTTCAGGTTGATTCCTGAAGCAATCCTATCCTAAAGTTTTCTTGGCAAGATTTATTTAGAGGAGGTTCACCATTGCCTTTTGAAACTAAGGCCCTGTACAGACCGGTACTTTGGGCTGGCTAGGGGGCAGAGTCGGTGCATAGCATCTCCATGATGTACACAGCGGCTCTGCCGCCAGGGCACCATGATGCCATGGGCTGCTCCACATGACACGTGACATCACAACACTCTTCTGGTGCTGTGTCCATATGAAGGAGCACCGAAGGAGCACCATATAGCCGTGGTGCCCCAGCTATCATGCCCTTTCCAGGGCACAAAAAGGAGTCGCTTTTTGCAGCTCCTTTTTGCACCCTGGAAAGGCTGGATCAGGGCTGTGGCATGCAGTTGCCACAGCCCCAATCCAGCTGAAGAAGGGATGATTTGTACAGCCCCTCAGATAATGTGGCTTGCCTTACAATTTATAACTGATTAGTTGTATTTATTTCTTGCTTTTCTACCAACATGCTGAACATGACACACATTGCTCTCCTCTGCCCATTTTTATCCTAACAGAATCCCAGTGTTGTAGAGAAAATAACTAGACCAAAGTCATCCTGTGAATTTCACAGTTCAGGGGAGAACAGAACCTGGATCTCTCAAATCCTAGCCCAGCAGTCTGATCTCTCATTACTCTAGCTTTGTACAACAGGCCTGCAGTAACTTCTTCCAGAGAACTGGATGGCATCAGCAGATGGCAGTTCTGCAAGATTAAGGCTAAATCATTTTGGCATACTAACAAACATGACAAAAGTTCTCTTTCCATGCAAGCCAGAGCTAAACTGCTTCCTATTACACAGAGCCTTATGCTTTTAAGAACAATAATCTTTTTTTCTGCTCTCCCCCTTTAAAAAAATTGTTAAAGGGATAAAGTGGGATAATAAAGGCTTTTGTGCTACTAGTTTAGATGGAGTCTTTTCTTTCCATTCAGTGATACTTTGATTAATATTGTTGCACAGACAAACGTAAGGTAGGAGCTGGGAAAAGAAACAAGAGCAGATGGAAGCAAGCCTAATAATAATAATAATAATAATAATAATAATAATAATAATAGCAGCAACAATTATAACATTGTAAGGAGCCTTTTTGAGATAATTGCATACTATTCAGGTAAATCCACAAGGATTTAATTAGTAAGAACAGATGTTCATTCTTTATATTAGAATGATATAAATTTCCAAGGAAATTTTGTAGCAGCTTACAATATAATAAATACAGTAAAATGAATGCATCTAGAATGAAAAATATAATGCAATATTAAAATGGTTAAAATAAATAAATGTGAAATAAAATAGTAACCAAATCTATGGGTTTAAAATGTCCTCACTGGTCTCCAAAGGCTTGTAAGACTAAATTAAAAATGCAATCCATTTTAATGGTTTTATTTTAATTTTTTATGCAATGGTGTTGATTTTATGAGGTCCCTTGGAGAGGTTGTTCTATAAAATAGGTGCTATCCTGCTCCATAACCCATCAATTTAACCCCAGCCAAATATGGGATTTTGAGCAAGGCCTCTTTTGAATATCTTATTATTGAATAACAACACACTTCCGTAGGCAATTTGGGTCCAGGCTACTTAGGGATTGAAAGATCAAAACTGACCTTTTGAATTATGTCCAGGAATATATTGAAACCCAGTGGAGTTCTTTCACAATTGGTGTTATTCATTCCTCTTAACTCCCATTAATATGCAGGCTGCTCCTACTTAAATCAAATATGTATTTTGAACAGTCTTGAAGAACAATCCCATGCAAAGCCTAGTATTGTAGTCCAGTCTGGAGTTTACAACACTGGTATCACAATGGATAGGTAATATCTCCAAAAGAAGGACAAAGTTGTCAAACCAACCTAATATGGTAAAAGTTGCCTCTGCCCAATAGATATTAAGAAAGGGATTGAACCTGGAACCTGCATGTAACACAGCTACAGAATATCAATGGAGTCTCTCTGTGGGCTTCACATATTACAGCAACCAACTGAAAGGAAACTTAAGGTTGCAAACTCAAAGTCTGTGGTTCCAGAATGGCACGGGTGGTTTTGGATTTTATTTTGTATCAGCTCCAGCTAAAATATCCCTTGGCTAGGGGTAATGGGAGTGGCAGTCAAAGACATCTGGGAGGTGCCAGATTACATATCCTAGAGCAACAGTAACTGGCAGCAGATCTTTGGAGAATCATACTGAAGTCTTTGTCAGCCCTAATTAGAAGTACCAGGAGTTCAATCTGGCATGCAAATATTCCCTACTATTAAGCTATGGAAACACTGTTAGGTAAATAACATTAATGGTAGCATTCAGTATAGAAATCAAACAGAAAGAGCTGCTAATTCTTCACTTCTCATGTTCAGCCTGGAAGCTCTACCTACCTTCAAATCCTGAAAAAAAAATGTCTGTCATGTTTATATATTACCTGCCAGAATTTGTTCTATGAAATGACCCAGTTATCGGATGACAACCTGAGAAAAATTATCAATCCATGCTTAAATAATCATTGATCCAAAACTGGCCTAAGTATGATTAGCAACCACTGGTAATAAGCTATCCCTAGTATTAAAGATATTAGTAAGGCAATGGAATATATATATATATATATATATATATATATATATATGGTCACTGGGTTGTTGTTTTTCCCCAGAGTAGTGATGGGAAGTTCTCAAATAGATATTAATAAAAACAGTGAACCCTTTTATGCTGTGTTTCATTTCACAGAATTCTGGATAGTCTAATTATTATTATGTTAAATGCTGTGGCTTGTGGAACAAAGTGAATTAAGAAAAGCAGAAATTAAATAAAAAAGAAATTGAAATCATCTAGAGAGAAAGGTATAAGAGAGAGAGATATTTGGTCTATTTGTAGATTTGACATCTGCTCCACTCAGCTTGGAATAGTGCTTTTTCACTAGTGGGAGGACCACAAAGGCAACTGTGGTCTCAGTTTCCCAGAATCCTTTCTGTCAGAAGATCTTTAAGCTCATTTAGTTTGTAGTTTGTTGTACCACTACAGTTCTCTGACTGAGAAGGTTAAATATCTCACAAAACTACAGATCCCAGAATTCCATAGCATTGAGCCATGACAGCTAAAGAGGTGTCAAACTGCATTATTTCTGCAATGCAGTTGCAGCTGAGGTTTCTTCTTGAAGGAAGCAACATGTGATTTTTACCTTTTTTCCACTACAAGAAAGTCTCTGAAAACCATATAGTTTTGAAGCCTATTCACTATTCAAATTTGCACATGGTTGTTTCATGCAGAAAACACCATTTTATGCACAGGACACACCATTTTTTTGCACAGAAAATAATATTTCTATGCACACATATTGCTTCCTCTGCAGAAAATGCTCTTTCCTGCACAAAATGACTACATGTGAATTTTGTGCAGGATAAGTTCTGACCTGCAGATTCTCATCAGTCCAGGACCCTCCTTATGAGGATTTCTCAACATTTGGAAAAACCTGGGTTTTGTTGCCATTTTGTCAATATTTTTGAATATCTTTTCCGCCCCTAGGTGGCTGGAGAATACATCAAGAACACCACTCTGCTCCTCATTGGAGTAATTTGCGTGGCAGCCTCGGTCGAAAAGTGGAACCTCCACAAACGGATCGCCTTGCGCATGGTGATGATGGCAGGAGCAAAACCTGGCATGTGAGTGAGAAAGCGGCTAATTAAAAACAAAACAAAACACAAGCAGCCATTAAATGTCATATGTAATAATATGAGCCCAGCAGCCTGCTAGAAACAAATGTTACAAGTCAATAAAATGAGCTTCTGTGTACCTTAAGGGAAGTATGAGATATAATTCATTAATCTGAAAATAGTCTCCTCTTTCTTTCCCTTCCTACTTATTCTCTCCTATTTTTCATGCTGCTGCTTTAGTCTTTGTTTTGCTCTCACACTAGTTAGAATCCTACCTTTTCCATGCCTGGGGCAATCCAAGAGGTTCTGAAGCTGGGGCAGAGCAGCAATTTGGGATTTTCCCTTTCCAGTTTAGACCAGTCAGTGGGGCTGACCCAAGATATTTTGCTGACTAAAAGCAAAAGATAATCATGTCAAAATCTCTTAGTATGAGTTTCTCCCAAACCCAACTTGGTTTACTTCTGGTCCTAGATTCATGTGAATGTTGTGAAACTCTGGCCAAGAGCCTACACACTATTGGCTCAGTCTAAATATACACCAGTATAGTTTTGTGGATCCCACAGTTGTGTACAGTGAGGGGCAAAGACTTTAAGTTTTCTCACTCTGCAACAGTCAAATAGATCACCACCCACCAAGTGAAAAAAGTGAAATAATTGTCTACCCTGGAAACCATAATTGTGCATCTTCTGAGAGAGTGCAAATGCTTGTGCAATTATTATTATTATTATTATTATTAGTAGTAGTAGTAGTAGTAGTAGTATTAAACATTGTTCCATCCTTAGCTGGCTTCTTCCATTTCCACACAGAGAACCTATTTGCACTGGTTGCTTAATTTTACCAGCACACAATTTTCTGGCACATTTTCTGTTAGTAAACAGTTCTGCCCCTTTATTCTTCATGTTATTTCAATTATGATGAGGCAATATTCTCCACTTTACAATGCACCTGATGGGAGCAGGCTATCTTGAGATTGAAGACAAAAATGATATAGAGTTGAGCCATTTTTGGTGGCACACACTGCTCTATCCTCCAACAGACTAAAATAGCCAGGAGAGCACAGGAGAAATGTCTGTGATGCCCATACTGCAGATGTTCCCTGGGTCAAGTTATTCTGATGCCTGAGGTGGCCGATGCGTTGTCAGCTGTTGAATCACAGTTAGCAGTACTTGCCACTGTTGAAGCAGCTGCTTCATTATGTATCATGGTAATGCTGGCTATGCCATTCAAGGTTTGTTTTTGATTCCTGAAGTAGAAAAAACCAGATGTCCCCATCCCCCTTTTTTCCATTTTAGGAAAAATACAGTCACAATAATAATAAAAACTAAAATAACTACAATTTGGCTGCCTAAATTTGATATGTCTTTGATTTTAAAGGGTAAATTGGAAAATCCATGATACTTCCCAGACATTCCAGAAAATTCATGTTATTGTCAATAGCGTGTTTATCTACCATGTATCTTCACAGCAGATAGTTACTGCACATAGATAGAGTGAACCTGCCTGAGAGCATTTTGATAACAATAAGGATGGTAGTGTGTGTGCTGGAGGAGGAGGCAATAACAGCCACTGGCTTCTGTCTCAGGAGAGGCAAGGACCAACTCCACTCTGGAAATGCATTCCATATTATAAAGGAGCTATCCAATGTGCTGAATTCCATCCACCTAAAATAGGCTCAGTATCTTGAATGGCTCCTCTAATAAACCCCAGGGTGGATTCCCTACACTCATGACACAAAATCCATTGGCCACCACAATGAGTGGGTTCAAGCAGGGGGCTGCTATCTGGTAATCTGTAGAATTTAAAAAGAAATAAAAAACACTTTTAACAGTGCTTCCCAGAAGGTATTTTCTTTCCTGTATTTCAGGCTCCTCCTTTGCTTTATGTGCTGTACCACTATCTTGTCCATGTGGCTTTCCAACACATCTACTACAGCCATGGTGATGCCCATTGTAGAAGCAGTGTTGCAGGAACTTGTGGATGCTGAGGAGGATCAGGAGGTGAATGGTACCACAGGCAACACCATCCTGGAAGAGAAAGAGACAATAAGTATGTACAAAGTGATAATAGCCACTATTCTTCTGAATTTTTTTAAAAAACGTTATCATATGAGCATTACTGGATCTGACCAAAGGTTCATCTAGTCTAGTTTTTCTAGTTGGTTCCTTTCCTCTCTGTTCTCATTCATTCCCAACTATCATCCTGCCTGGTTGAGAGTGATAGGACTTATTGGAAAGTGGTGGTGGTGGTGATTGCAATGGAAAATGGATTTCTTCATTCACACTACTGGTCCATAAAATGTAGACTGGCATCCTGTTCAATATTTAAGATATTGTAAAATGGATTTAACAATCTCATAACTTTTGGGATACACATTTACAGTCATTATAGACAGAATGTGACCTCAAATTCCTATCTCTTAATCAGGCAGTGCCCCAGTTGAAAGGTTTCTGGGCTGCTGCAGATCAGGGCTCTGGGAAAGGGTGGTTTCAGCACTCTTCCAATTGTGAGGTTCATTGGGAGAAGTAGTTGTAGCAGGTCTCCAAAGGGGCTCTGCAGTTGCCTGTGTCAGCATGCCCCATGACTAGGAGATTACTGCAGCAATCAGTTCCCAGAACCATTGTACTAATGGTACATTGCCTGGCTTAAGAGGTAGGTTTTGGAGGGATGGCATCAGCAGAAATAGTTTCACAATCATAGCTACATCTGATGATGCAAGATTTCAGCCACTGGTTTCACACCCAAAATTCAGCAAGACCAGGAATACTTTAGATTTGATTTCACTTCACTTGCTTCCAAGATTTGTGCATGGGTGGGTGAGTGGACAGACAGACAGACAGACAGACAGACAGACAGACAGACAGACAATGCACATAAATAAAAAATTAAATTTAAAGCCTCTAGGATATTTTGCTAAGCATAGGGGGCTTTAAAATTAATTTTAAAAGCCTCACATAAGGAAGCTTTATATCAGGGAGATTCAGAAAAAAATCACATTAGATCAAAACTTTGTTAGAACCAATCAAAAATATGATCTTGCCTTACTGCTTACATGGATGATGAAATGAACACATATTCATCAACCTCCCTTTCTTTTGCTACAGGTCTCAGTGACAAATGTGGGCAAGCATCACTGGAGCTCATTTTCATCAACGAGGAGTAAGAATGAAGCCTGTCCAGCTCTAATGGGCATTTGAACCCTTTCAGATCACAATGAGATAAAATGTAAAAGCAGGAAGAGCAAATGATAGATCACAAAGGCTGCTTTACATAGGTTCAAAAGAGGGGATGTTGAGAAAAGTAAAATGAAGCAGGATTGGTTAGAAGTTCAGTCTTTTTCTCTTCCTTGTTGGCACAGAGAAAGAGGAAAAACCTGGCATTTTGCATGATTCAGAGTAGACATTAAATTACTTAAACAGAATGGGCATTAAGAAGGGTGGGAATCAAATAGGACTTTTTGCTTAATTTGATGGCTAAACCAGACACGATCAACAGCCCACAGTCTGATCAGGGTAAGGTATCCCATTCCATGAATCATAGGCCTGCACTTGAATACTGCTTTTATTTGAGGGTCAGCAAATATGATGATGTCGATGTTGATGGAGCCCTCGTGGCGCAGTGGTTAAATGCCTGTACTGCAAGCCACAAGGTTGTGAGTTCGATCCAAGGGGCTCCAATATAATATGCTATAATATGCCCCCCGCATCACCATGATTTTCAATGAATTTAATCCTTCCCTTCCCAGCTACAGTCCTGATGGAAATGACTCCTTCCCTTCTACTACAGCAAAAATAACTACAACAATACCCACATACACACAGAGAGAGACATTACTGAAATGAAGAAAGCTTGGGGTAGTAGAGAGTGGATATTTATGTGAAAGGACTGTGAATGTCATTCATTTCATTTCATTGACTGATTGGTTGGTTGGTTGATTGATTGTCTGATTGATTGATTGATTGATCGATGGGTTCAGAATCCTTTAACACTACATTCACTTCTGCCTGTGGCCTTGGTTGGCGGGTCCTAAATTCTACTGAAACACAAAGAGCCTCCACATGCCTGGAGCCTACCCAGTTCTAGACCATGATTTCTGCTTGGACAATAATGAAACTCAACAAATTACTTGAGGCCAATCCTAGTCAGCCTAATTTTTCTCATAGGGTCTTATGGTGAGGATAGTACTGTCCAACATGTGTTAAACACCATGATCGCCTGTAAATGTATTGAGTAGTAGGTCTGCATGAATCACTCTGAATGATTTTATGGAGAGATCAAAAAAGTCTTTCAATAGAGTGCTGTAAAGGTTACAGGTTTTAATTGTACTGAATCTAAATTTAATTATTAATTTTGATGGTATCTTTTACATTTTTAACACTGTAGTTAAATATTTTACTTTCTGATGTTAATTTTTGTATATGTATATTATATTGTACTTGTTTTCATTTGTAAGCCATCCTAAGTCTCATTTTTGAAAAGGAAAGAAGGATATTAATAATGTCCAAATTAAAAAAATGCTTGGGAAACTTGAAGACACTAGGGAGGAAAGGAAGACTGAATTACAGATGAACTGACTCAATAAATGAAGCCAAAGGCCTAAGTTTGCAAGACTTGAGCAGGGATGTTAATGACAGGATCTCTTAAAGGCTTTTCATTTGTAGGTCACCATAAATTGAAGCCAAATTGACTAGAGAAATAGTACATAAGGTTAATAATAACAAGATTCCTCTTTTTTTCATTTTTCTTGTAGTGCTACAACTGCTGACTTCAGCTCTCTGATGCATTCCAAGGTATTTTCATAGGAGGAGATTGTTCTTTATAAAGCAATCATCTTTGTTACAGAAAACAGAACAGGATAATGTAATAGTAATTACTTGACTTTCTCCCTCCTTCTAACAAAGCTTGCTCCCACCTGATGACCTCCTACTATGTAGAACCAGACATCATCATAGTCACCATGGTTGGGGATGGAGTCCAATATATTTGGACTATAACCAGTTGGGAATGGCTGTTCTCCATTTTTTTATTTATTTCAAAAATGTTCTGATGTATCCAGATTTCCAAAGGAGTGAAATAGTCCACTGTAATGCAGATGTAGGCTGCATTAACAAAAGCATAAAGTCCATACAGTGGAGAGGACTTTTTTCATACTTATTCAGTTCTGAGTGCCAAATTTTAAGCAACGGAGCATGGAAGGAATGAAAGGAGTGAAGAAGCAGTTAATGGGAGCTCAAAGATCATGCATGTTATTTCAAATGGTGGGTTGAAATTACATGTGAAACACTCTGTAGGCTTCATTTTATAATCTGCTCTTCCACATGGCATATGAGATAAGAGCCTGCAACTCATTCAGTTTAGTAAGTGGTGAGAACATGCATCAATTATAGCAGCATTGTAAGCCTGAGGGCAGGGAAATGTCCAATTAACAATTTGTAAACTGCTCTGATAGCCTTTTGGCTGAAGAGCAGGGTATGAGTAATTATTATTATTATTATTATTATTATGGTAAAGAATTTCTCATACATTTTCTCAGCCCTGACAGTAAAAAGTGGCTTGACACGTAACAATACCCTATGAAGAAAATGGTCAACTACTGTGAGATTTTTTTGCATTTGGGAACTTCTTTGTCTTTTTTTTAATGGTTTGTACAAAAAATAGAGTTGTGTTCCTCATTTCTGCAGAAGTCCCACAAGAAAAAATCTTTGTGCAGGGAGAGCCTTTACAAAGAAAGTCTTCCAGAACTCCCCTGTGCATGTTCAGTAGTTTATACTGTTGAATGTTCTAGATGTAATATTTGCAACAAATCCATCCCTTGATTCAGCCCAAGTTCATTACAGTATCCTGGACTAAGGAAAGATAGTCAAATCCAGCTTTTCTACTGTGTGTCTGGAATGCTGGAACAGTTGACCTGTGGCCTTGAATAGGGAAGGAACTATAGATTAATGCAGCCTGCATCTTTTTAGTATCTGAGAAGCTTACATTCTTACTTGGGAGAACTTTTGGCCTCTAAACACTACAGAAGAAAAACAATGGAAAACAAGATGGGAGGACAAATGGAATGGTTCATTATGGAGGAGGATATAGCTGATATATGGAGTAGTGGACAGGAAGAATTATTCTGTGTTGCAACATTTTATTGCAGAAATCACTTACTTTACTATATGTCATCACCCAGAGTACTTCAGTTATAATCAGGGAGACAAGCAAAATGTGAAAATTGTCACATTACATTTCATTGTTTGTTGTTATCTTAACTTACTTTTTTGATAGAACAGGCAGCAACTGTAACAGAGTTACTGCAAGCTTGACCATGCATAAAACCTGAGGAATTTCAAGGTTGGTACTCCATGGGTCTCCTGGAATATCCCTGAAAGTGATGCTTTCTAATGAATGGACATTTCTCTTCCCATAGAATATGAATGGTGTACATATGATAGCCAACACAATTGGAACAGTGACTTCCAAAACCAATGGGCAGCATCGGACCCAGGTGAGAAAACCTGCTTCTGTGTGGGACACATTGTTATTGCTGTGTTCCTTCAAGTCATGTCTGACTTAAGATGACCCTAAGGTGAGACTATCATGGGGATTTCTTGGCAAGAGCTGTTCAAGTAGATTTGCCATTGCCTTTCCCAGAGGCTGAGAGCATGTGAACTGCCCAAGATCAACCAGTGGATTTCATGGCTGAATCAAATCCTGGTCTCCAGAGTCATAGTCCAACACTCAAACCATTCCATACACAGGCAACTGATAACTCTAGGTTCACCATTCTTTATTTATTACCTTGTGATTCACTGTTCATCCAAACTTCAGGACACTTGAGAAGAGGACTGCCCATGTGAGTTACCTGTTTTCCTCTCTCACAATATAGCTGATATAAACTGATATTTTCCATTGGGTTTAGCAAAGCGCTCCATGTCTCCCTTTGCCTCACTGATGCTCCCCAGTGAAGCTTATCTAGTGATGACAGGAGTACCACCACCAGTGGTCCTAATTAGTGGTCACCACTGGTTGACTGGACTTGAAATCATTTTTTAATCTCTCACAAAACCCTAGAATGATACTTTAATTGTGATACATGCCACCCAGATGCAATCACCTGGTTTTGTTGGAAGCACTGAAAAGCAATTATGTTAAATCATAGCTCCATGGCAGGCATTGGTGGTGTCTCTTGCAGGGGACTTGGCTGATGCAGAACAATTTACCCAAGACCATTCCAGACATACTTAATTGCTGGTGAAATGTCAGCCAAATTTGCCCTGGCCTTCTAGTCACGTGTCCCGAGGATTATTCAAGTTCTTGGCCAAACCTGTCTGAACCGAATCTTTGCTCAGACCTTGCGTGCAGATCAGAAGCCTGATTACTGTTGATCCTTCATTTCTGTCATTGACTAAACAGTTTTCAGGGAATTGGAGAGGGCTCCTATTTGTTCCCAGGGAAAATAAGCTGCCTTCAGAATGCAGACATCTTGGCACATGAAAAGGTTCTATTTCTGGGCAGACTAAACTTTTATAAATTTTATCAAGCATGGCTGTTTTAAGTCACCATCACCTAGTTTTAAAGCAACCTGGTAAGTGGTTTCAGTTAGAAGATTCCCCAGGTTTTTTTCAAAGTTCTCTTCAGCGTCTAACAACCCCTTAATGGAAACCCATAATTATGTGAATAAATTATGTATTGTTGTCTGAGACTTTCTATAGTGCATTTACTTTCTAGTTACAGCAAACTTCTTATTGTAGTGTCTTTCTGGTTTGACTTCCCATGACTAATGAGAGAACAAAATTCTTTTTAATACTTGTGGGGTTACTTCAGAATCCAGAGCTTGGAAATGTCACTTTGTGGAGCCTGCATAGCCCAGAATCCCTAGCCAACAAAAAAATAAGAGAGAGTAATGTTTATGATCTGATTGAACATATAATTGTCTGCTGTTGTCTGTTCTCCTCTCGCAAACATTCCAGTTTCTAAGAGAACGTAAAACTGGGAGATTGGGGAGAATTTTTTAAGGAGATGGAAATGTCTGTTTGGCAAGAAGTTAAAATTTTGCACAGTTTAAGGATATGAGCACCTTTGTTCCAAAACGGGTGGAAAGATATAGATCATATAGGCTCTGTCTGCACTGGACAAATGAAGTGGCCTTACCTGCTTCTTCTTGATGAGGAATCTGGACTTTACAGTGTTCAATCCCCAAGTCTGATGTGAACAGTTCAGATGATGTCTTAGTCATTTGGTGCCAAACCCAGAATATATTCATCTGAAAACAAATTAAGTTAATTCACCTTCTTCTCCAGATCTTCCCAGAAGATCTAGAGCCCTCCATTCCATACATGTCCCACTGTGCCACTTAGCACCAGCCCTGGTACCATGCAGAACTGAGTGACATGTAGTGGTGGAATGAGGCAGCACAGCAGTACATGTATGGGAATAACTGTCCTACTTTGAAATGGAGGACTGAGCTAACACAAGGAGGTCAGTGCAGCTCTGGAACCAGGCTGTCCCCACAGTATCCCGGCCAATGCAGAGAGCACCCTCTTCTCCATTATGCTGGAAGTTGGGGTGCTGTGGAGAAATGAAGGCCAAAAAGATGGGGGGAAGGAAACACAGTAGTGGTCCTACACTTATTCAGCCTTCAGTTGCACAAAGGATTGCACCATTTGAACACTCATGCAAGGAGGTAAGTGGTACCTTGTTATATAAGGATCTTTCCTAGCTGGGGGCAGTTTCCACCCCATGAGCTGAGACTACCAAGATGACCATCCTCATTCTCTGCATCCATCCTCCAGTCTTCAAATAAGTACACCAGCTTTCCACTCCACTTGCCTTAAGTAGGATTTTGGCCAGAGACTCCTCATCTGAGACAGGAGGAATTATGGCTTTTGTAGAATAGGGACATAGAAGAGAAAGAATAGCTGAATCTAAAGATTTAGCATATCAAACTAGATTAGGGTGTGGAAGCGGGGTGAGTAGGTGGGTGTGTTAAAAGAGCCATCTTACATGCATCTTCTCAGGCGTCATTCCCACTTATTTCAATGGGGCATATTCCCAAGTATGTGAGTTATAGCTTCCCTTTCAGAACAAATACAATGGTGCAATATACTACAAAAACCAAAAAGAATTATGGTTTTAAAAAGTAGATATCATGTATAAGGGTAAATATTATCTTGAAAATATACTGATTCTGTGCAATATAAATAAATCCTTTCCTCCACAAACATAGCTGAAAGATTATCTTCTTTCAATTCCATGTAACATGTTAATTTAATTTATAAAGCCACCATCAATCATTGTTGGTAACAATCAATTCTTGAAGTGGTGTTTTAGATTAATTTCTAATTTCCTCATGAGAAGCAGTATACCTTTTTGTTATGGCTGACACTGAAATAATTAATTGAGGTACAGTGTCTATAGCAGCATTGTTAAAGCACCACAAAGGTGCCATTTATTATTTTGGAATTGTGTATCACTACCTATTGGCCTGTAGGTCTGGCATTCTGTAGATTCTGTAGATTCTAAAAGTCTTCTGCTAACCTAGATGATCTGGGTTTATTTACAGGCACAGATCCTTGTCCTGCCACCTCAGCCTCAGAATTTGGACCTAAGAAGTAAACACCAGTACCCATCCAAGCATGATCATATGGTCTGCAAGTGCCTCTCACTGAGTATTTCCTACGCAGCAACCATTGGGGGGCTCACAACCATCATAGGTACTTCCACTAACCTCATCTTCCTGGAGTATTTCAACAAGTAAGTAATAATGTACATAGTGCTGTTTAGCTCACTCCAAGAGCCCCTGTCAAACACACTTATAATCTTGTTATAGCAGCCTAAAGAAACTGGAAGGGGCAATGTAAGTAAAGTGAAGCCGAACTTGAGAAATGGCTATAGCTCAGTGGAGTGGTACCTTGCTTGGAAGGCAGAACATCCCAGGATGATTCCTCAACGACTCCAGATAGGACAGGATGAACTGCTGGATGAAACCCTGCAAGTTGACCATACTGGACTACATGGACCAGTGTCATCACTTGGAATAAGATAGCTTCCTATGTGCCTGAAGTTGAGTTGACCTTGGCAGAGGTGTCTGCTGCAAGTGTGAGGAATCTGGTCTTAGTGTTAAACCCAGTTCTTTAGCGGCTCTTGATGCCGAATGAGGGTGCAGTTATTAAGGGGAAGAGGGGGAAAATGAAGGTATTGTCCATCCAAGTAAAAATTTCAGTCCCCAAATTTCTAGCATTGCAGTAACTTAAAACTTCAATTGAACAATTAGAAATACAGTTTAGTCATCCAAAGAAAAGGCACAGGTAAAATTACCTCTCTGAATGTAAATACAACAAATATTAGAGTTCTAGGTATAAAGGATTTTTGGTGGCTTGCTTTCTGCAATGCTAGATGGAGCTACACCCCTGTCTTTGACACAGGTAATCTAACACACAGGTGGCTCCCATAAAGCCTGGAGCACCTGATGTAGCTAGGAGGATGAAGCTGCCATGAAAAGGCTCTCTCCCATCTCTGACTACAACATCCAGAAGGAGCCCACCCTCCATCTTTCCCATATCCTCACCAAATGTGCCTGTGATGGTGGTGGGACCAATACAAAGCTCTCCCCCAAGGATCTTAAACTGTGGGTAGACCTGTAGGAAAAGATACAGTCTTTCAGAAAATCTGAACCCAGATGGCATAGGGTTTTAAAGTTCATAACCAGCTTTTTAAATTCTGCCTGGGAATGGACCAGTAAGCACTGAAGCAGTTTCAGTGGGGGAGTTACCAGCCTGTAACCAGTCTTGGTCAGCAGCCTGGCTGCAGCATTTTAAACCTGCTGACCTTTCTGTATGGCTTCCAGAGACAGGCCCACACAGAGTATGTTACAGTCATCCAAACAGGATGTAACCGAGGCATGTGTCAAGTCAGATCTGACATTTCCAGGAATGGATGCATCAGGTACATTAATTTTAGTTATAAAAATGCACTCCTGGCCACTGCTGAAAACTGAGCATCCACATAAGTCCAGAAGTACACCGAATTGTAGGTCTGAGATTTTGGGTGGAGTGTAATGCTATCCAGCAATGAATATATCCCTTTTCCTCGATTTGGCCAGGAGCACCTTTCTGATAGCAGACAGTGGTTTAGTACCAAAGCACCTTCCTTGGAGTTAGATGGAAAGGAGACATAATTCTGTTGACTTTAGCCTAAATGATCCATATATTTCTGATATATTATAGTACAAACCCCTCACTACAACCCTTAAGAGAAAGCAATACTGCCTCCATGTTGTTGATGGTTTGCTGAAGCTGAGAAATCATGACCTTCTTAAAGCTACTCAGAGTGTTCCTTTACTAAATGGGGATTTAAATTGGCTGATTTCTGTTACATATCAGAACAATACGTAGGCAGAACAGCTTTCTTTTCCATTTCTGTGCACACTCTTCCTTAATTCTTTATCACTACAGGCTCTGGAATGGGTTGGTGGGTGGGAAGGAGGGAGGATCCTTTTGTGTCCAGGATAGCTCCATCTGTTCGGGTGATTTGTTCCCCCTGCAAAGTAATAATCTTTCATTATGTTTTTTAATGTAGCAAATTATGTTAACAATAGAGGGGAAATTAACGAAGCCAAAGGCGTGCCCAGGCTACTTCAAAAGAAAAATGATGATTTTATGAATGTTCGCATGCAAATGTACTTTTAAGGATTCATGAAGAAAGAGAGGAAATGAAAGGGAGAACAACATTTAAAGACAATGGTCAGAATCTTTGTCCAAAAGCTCTCGCATTCTGCCAAATAGAACAGAGGTCTTATCTGCAACTTGTGTTCATATAAGCCAGGGGTCAAATTCTGTGGAGGGCTACCTTACACTTTATACTTTCTAGTTTCATCATTGAATCGGTGAGGTAATGAATTTACACCAGGTTTTAAGGAGCCATTCAGGGTTCTGAATCTATTTTAGGATATGGTTCAGCACCTTGAATAGCTTCTTTAAAATTTGGACTAAAATCCAGGACAGGTTCACCACCACACTGATATGGAAGCAACCATCCATCACAGTCTGGAGTAGATAAATCAGAACCTGTTGGACACAAATGGCTGTCAAGACACAGTGCAATTCTTCATCACTTCTGCACCCTCCATGTTGCTGTTGTTGTTGTTGCCTTCAAATCATTTCCAACTTATGGCAATGAAGCACATGATCAAAATTTACATTTCTGTTTATGCTGTTCTTGTTAAAGAGCAGCCATGTAGAAGAGGTGACAGGGAGAATATTTTTTAAAAAATCATTCTATTAAACATATTCACAAACACAAACACATTTTATCAATATATCTAGAATACAAACAATAATAACAATCACAAAACAAACAAAACTAAAAACAAGAATAAACTTATGCTACCGACTCACTCACCCCCAAGACAGATAGATAGATACCACTATTACACTATGCAATATGTACCTCAGTAAGAAGCTGCTACTTGCAGTTTTGCATCCTTCCTCTGTATACTTCTATCTATATTTCTTTCATATAATCTTTGGAATATTTTTGGCACGCACAATAAGTATGAATGTATCTTGAAGTGGGCTGTAAGAGCAAAAAGACTCATCAGTGATGCTTGAGAAAGCATCAAAGAAATGGTTATAATAGGCATATTTTTAAATTTCTTTACAGCCATTACCCCAATGCTGACGTGGTAAATTTTGGAACCTGGTTTTTATTCAGCTTACCCATCTCCCTTATCATGTTGGTGCTAACTTGGTTCTGGATGCACTGGCTTTTCCTGGGTTGCAAGTAAGTGAAATATGCAGGATATGTGCAAAAGTCCCCTATTTGGAATAGAAGACCACACCATATCTTCCCAAAGATTAGAATCGTTCCTTTAACACTAGGCATTCTTGAGAAATTTGTATTAAGAAATGATTTGCACCTCCTGGAGGAATGTGTAGATGATTTCATATTTTTCCAACTTTTACAGAACTGTTATTGTCCAAAAGAAAATGTACCCAAATGCATCAAAATACATATTTTAGGATAAATACATTTAGAAATGAGTATTTTGTGAGAAAGTACATGCAAATATTGTATATGTGTTTAAACAATGTTTATATGCGTACTTTCATGCAGATTTTTAAACAATTGCACATAAAGGTAAAAGCGGAGCAGAATGGATTTATGAATAAACATGTGAAATTGATGGGGATTAAGAACAGACAGATATGTTCATTTCTATTTAACAATCCAACATTCTGACACTTATCATTCAAATACAGTACTTTGATCCTGTTAACATACAAGCACCAAGGCTCAATTAGAGCCAGGGTTCCCCATGTCTTAACGTATCTAACATCATCTAAAAAGTAGTGATCTTTGAATCACTGTTTTACAGGAGAGTGCAGAATGAAATGAGTTTGTTTCCTCTTTTTCTGCCCTTTTTCTTTCAGAAAATTTTTCAGAACAGAAATATAACCTTGTACTAGTTGAACTTGAAGACATCAGTGTTTTTTCTTGAGATAAAAGATTGGGAAAGAATTGGTTTTCTTAGCTGCACTAAGTTTCTGTATGCAGACAGTGTATGGGCAAATTTGCCTATTAAGTATTCCCTTCCTTATATTAAGTTAATGGTCTATTTTTTTATTAAGGATACAATTCTTTGCTAAAAAATTTCACGAATGAAGAAATGAACAATTTTATCCATTTTCTTCCCAGTTCAAGAAAGTCTTTAGCAATCATACAGTTTTCACAGCCCATTCACAATTCAGGACTTAGGGGCAAAACAGATGGCCCCATAGGAGCAGCTTGCTGCCGGCCCTTTGAACACCAGATTGGGGCTGCAGCAACCACATGCTGTGGTTCTGATCCAGTGTTTTGCCAGCTTTAAAAGAAATGGCAAAATGCCGCTTCTCTTAGAGCCAGCAAAAAGGTGCCCCTGCTGCCACCACAGCACTTTTCGGCACTCCATTCAACATGCGTTGTATAAACACCGTGCCAAAGAAGTGCTGTGATGCCGCCCGCTGGGTGGTTGGGCAGGCAGTGTGATGCCAGTGTGGGGGTGGCATTGGGGCATGCATCAGCCAAACTCCACACCCCCATGCTACCTCCACGCCGGAATTTCAACCCATCTTTACAGCCGCTTAGTCTATGCAAAAAATTCACACATGGTGATTTTAGAGAGAAAACAGTGTTTTCTGCTTAGAAAATATGCAGAAATATTATTTTATATGCAGAAAAGCTGTATCCTGTGCAGAAAATGCTGTTTTATAGGCAGATCAACCATCGTACAAAGTTTGTGCAGAACAAGTCCCCAATTACAGCATTTTCTGCCTTGGAAACTGCCTTTTCCCCATAGGAAATATTTCTGCATTGAAATATTGGCCAGAATCCTGTATCCAGTTTATACTTAACTAAGTACTTAACCAAATAACTTCTCTGGGCCCATCCCTACAAACCTGATAAAAACATCAATCAACCATGCTCTCATCATCAGAAGAAAGGATTTCCTTCCTCCCATGCAGCAGATGTCCAGTAAAGTAGATTGGGGGGGTGAGTTATGATTGTGGCAATAGTGTGAATATAAAACAGCTACAGTTAGGTAACTGTTAAATATTCTTGATCACTAATCATGGTTTTGACACTATTGCCATGATCATAACTCACACTGCCCCTAACCTACCAGCCATCTGCTGCATTGGTGAAGACAGTCCACACTACTGGCTCATTAATGATGCTCTTCTGTTTTGTAAGTCACCTTTTGAACTATTTTAAAAGAAGAAATGGTTGTTGTGCTAGTACAGAAATAGCTAGATGATGGCAATGACCTCTCATTGACATTGACCCTGTCAATGTCTGGCTTAGAACATGCAATTGCTCCATTCCGTTGCCTGAGCTTTTCTATTTCCCAATAAAAATGGGCTCTAATAAATCAGAAATCATGTATAATCCCACAGCAAGTCCCGACATGATCCACAGTTCTTTCACAAAGAGCATTCACATTCCAGGTTGTAGTTCCAAGAGTTTCCACTAACAAAGTTCTCTTTAAAAAAATGCATAACAGAATTAAAGCTTTTATGAAACTTTAACAGATTCTGAGGCTCATTAATCTCTGACTCCTATTTACTGCAGTTCATTCACGGATATATTACACTGGAACCTTGGTGCTGCAATAGTCCAAGAACTATACAGGGGTACCCCGGGTTACGAATTTAATTCGTTCCGCCGCCGCTTTCATAACCCGAAAGGCTTTCGCAAGCCGAAAACCCATAGGCGCTAATGGGGAAAAGCCGCGATTTGGTGCGAAAAAGCGCCGAAAAGCACCAAAATTTCTTTCGTAACCCGAAATAACCTTCGTAACCCGGAACAGTTTTTTTCAATTGATTTTTTTCCTAACCCATTTCGTAAGGCGGCGCATTCGTATCCCGGGTACCACTGTGTATATATATATATATATATATATACCGCAGATATTTTGTCAAACACGGCTGATGGGGAAGGGCATGTAAAAACAGAAAATGGGAAGAAGAAAGCCTATGGAACAGAATTCAAGTAGAAGCCTCATATGTATTTTGGGAGAGTACTGGGGACCAGTAGGCTTCTCTCTCTCGTATGCCCCAGCATTTGTAGTATTGATCTAAAGTAGCAGTGAACACCTTTGTCCATGAATGACATTGTATGTAGGCAATGAGCAACCACGGACCTACCTAGAAGTTGATAGGAGTCTCTGGACACAGCCCCTTAGGTAAGCCCATCACAGAGCTAGAGATGGGGCTATAATTCCTAAAGTAGGTAGGAAAAGTGAAGGAGATGAATACAAGGAATGCACAAGGCAGAAAGTTGTGGGAGGGCAGGAAACTGTAGAAAATGAGTTAGCGGGAAAATAATCTGGCATAGCACATTAAACATCTAGAGACTAGAAAGAACTGCGCCTTGAATGGAGATTGCAGGAATTCTTGATGAGACAGATTGGTCATCATGTCAAAAGCCTACTATTCTGCCCAGATACTGTTCAGTTAGAGAGGAGCTGGATGTAGCTCCTGAGCCACATTTTTGTGGCCCTTGAAGTCTCACCAATTTTGAAAAGTCTACTCCAACTCATTTTTTTTAAATTTAAAATAAGTCTTGAAAATGTATTTGTTCACTATTTTGGCTGGGATATAACAAAAAACAGAGGTAACTTGGGCTATATCTAATTGGGTGCAGTGTGCATGTGGGAATGGGACTGGGAGGTGAAAATTGGCCACTGCTCCTCTGCACTTGGTCACTCCTACATTAGGAACTGATCACTGCTTGGTTCCACAAACCACACAACCTCAACTAGTTTTGTGCACAATACTGTGTTCCAAGATGTTATCCCTAGGCCCCAGCTGCCATTTTCAAGAGTAAAGGGATTTGTGATCAAGCCAAGCAGGAATACAATGTGAGAAACATAAATAAGCACCAGAGAAAAGAGATACTCCAGCAACAATTGCAGTTCACCAACCTTGTGGAGTACTCTGCAAAGGAGGCTACACAAATATAGAGTGGGAGCTGGAAACTGTGGCCTTACAACTCCCACCAGCTCTGACCAACATACCCAATGGTAAAGGGTAATGGAATCTTGGAATCTTTTTATAGGTTTTTTTGGTGAGTTTTTCAGGCTATGTGGCCACGTGCTAGAAGAGTTTATTGTTTTTTGTGGGGGTTTTCTTCAGATGCTAGCCACGGCTGCTAGCGAAACATCAGGAACAAACTCTTCTAGTGTGAAGTCGAAGGCTTTCATGACCAGCATCCATAGTTTTTTTGTTGTTGTTTTTGTTTTTTTTGTGGGTTTTTTGGGCTATGTGGCCATGTTTTAGAAGAGTATCTTCCTGATGTTTCACCAGCATCTGTGGCTGGCATCTTCTAGAGGCCAGCCACAGATGCTGGCGAAACATCAGGAACAAATTCTTATAGAACATGGCCACATAGCCCAAAAAAACCCACAAAAAAACCTATGGATGCTGGTCATGAAAGCCTTCAACCTCACATTGGTTATGGAATCACCATCTAAAAATATGTGGAGGGCCATTGTTGTATTCAACTGATCTTGAGCTATCAAGGACTTTATTCTCCAGGCCCCTAAACTCAAGGAGATACATAGATCTGTTTAACCATCTCTAAGCCTCTTTAGGAATGAAAAACCTGAACACGGGGAGGGGGAGTTCACATCCTACATTATTGTAGAATGCCATATTTTTGTGTGGTTTTTCCACTTAGCAGCAAATAAAAAGGACATGATATATCTGACTTAGATCATAGGACCATTAACCCCATGATTCTTCAGATTCTCCAGCAGAAGTCTTTTTACCACCTATTCTGGAAGCTCAAACAAATACAGAGTTAAAACAATAGCCATCTACTCCTTATTTGGCCAGAAGACACTCACAGGCCAAGAAAGCAATTTCTTCCTCCTGATATCCAAGATATTGCAAATGTCAAGGACTGAGCCAAGATAGGTAAGGAACTGAAAGTATGTAGCCAAGCAGCAAACAAAGAGGAGACAAGCTCCATGTGCTCTAGGATGGTCTACTGCAGTGTCTGTTCCCTTTATCTCTATGTATGTTGGAGAATGTTCACAACGCCAGTGATTTATTTTGTATAACTTGTTTATGTATAACTTGTTTAGAACTATATGAATATTTTTGAATCACAGTTTGATGAGGGTTCTTAAACATTTTTAAAATACTGTATTTCATTTTAACATTAATTCATTTTAACATTTCATTCATGTATAACATTTTGAATATAGAGTATTTTAAAAATACTGTATCTTAAATGTCTTTATATTTGTTTTTAGCCCTTGAGTAAGGCCTAGGGTGGCCAAAATGCTTTGGGCTTTTAAAACACTAAATAAACAGTTGACCATCTTAGAGCTCATGGAGCTTGTCTCTTTGTTTGCTGAAGGGCTGAGCCAGGGACACATGGCATGCAAAGCCATCAGTCAAGGGTCAAAGATATATTATTGAGTTATTATTACATACCAGCAAATGCCAACATAGCCTCTGTAATGCTGAAGCAGTTTTTATAACTCAACTTATTATTAATTTTATTTTTACCCTCATGCCTACAACTTCCTCCAGGGTTCTCAGAGTGACATGCATGGTTCTTGTTTAGTTCTTTTCTTGCTGTATTGTCACAGAAACCCTGTGATGAATGTCAAGCTGAAGGACTGTGACTGGCCCAAGGGCATCAACTGAGTTTAAAGAATGAGCAAGAATTTGACGCATTGCACCACTAAGTCATCACATATGATCACATCATGGAAAAGTTATTTTGGGGGTCTAAATCTCCCAGAATTTCCCCATTAGAATGGCCAGTGCCCATGCTGTCTGAAGATTCTGGAAATTGTTGTCCAAAAAAAATACTTTCTCCAAGCTCTCAGCATAAAAGCAATACTACAGAAAAGGAAAATTGTAATGCAAGAATATTTGGAACTACTTCAATTAAATTAGGAAGTCCAGTCCTGTGATATTATGAAGATGATAATCTTGATCCCAGGTCATGCTCCTGATTTGCATAGAGAAGGAAATGAGATTTAAATCTGGTCAACCATGTAATGTACTTGTGATTGCCTTTCTTACAGAGAAGCATAAAATTTACTCACCGACACGGAAAGCAAAGTTGTTTGGCTTTGACTTTTAACCCTCAGTTACAGTGGGGTGGAACTTTAATGTAGACATGTCTGTAAATTATTTAGGCTAGACAAGACAATCTTAGATTACATTTGGCTGAGCTACACAATGATTGCATGTCTAATAACTTTTAGGATGGTGACTTCCTTCCAAATAATTTATCATGGCCAAAGTCCTCAACTACAATAAGAGTAGAGATAGGCAGTTGCTGGAGTTCAGGGACTGCACTGCCCCTTGAGGGGTTCTTGTGGGGTGCATTGGTCCTCCATTTTCAATTCTTGGATTCTACAGCATCTTAAATAGCAGAATTGGAAAAGACCTTTCTGTGAACAGATAAATAAGAAAATATTAGAGTAAATGCCCTCTCTGCTGTCCTCCAACTCCCCAAAACAAAATTTCCCCTTTCCCCCACTCAGATGCTATTTAAAGAAGCAATTTTGACACATTATGGATATCCTAAGCCATTTTAGGGCTAGGGTAGGCCTTTGTTTCAACAGAAAGTGACCAGAAGGTCAATTTCTGGGTGTCTTTCTGTTTGAAAAAAGGTCCCACTCAGACCTAAAATGTGCCAGGGGAACATAGCAAATCTTGAACACTGGGGGACAATTTTTCACACAAAAATATTCCAAATTACTTTTGAGAACAAATGGGCCAAGGCTGCGGGCGCTATATGCAATCCACCAGCTGCACTTATCCCTGAATTATAAAGAGGCTTATTAGTTTATCTAAAAATATTGGGAGAGTGGGTTTTTTAAAAATTTATTTACTTAAAAATCATCCTTCCCCATCAACATTAAGTCTCCTAAGATATCTCACAACAACTAGAGAAACAATAAACAGTAAAATCAGTTGCAACAATGAGATGCAATTGATCACAGGAAAATGTATGTCAGTGTTAAATTGCAAACTTTAGTAGGCATTAATCCAAGGTTTCTAGAAGCCAAAGCAATGAACTGATTATATGAAAATCAATCTGTATCAATATCATTTATTTAAAGTGTATGAAATAGAGCAGAGACTGGAGAAATTTATAGAGGCTAAGACTATATATGGTTACTAATCATAATGGCTATGTGCTATCTCCAAGATAAGAGCTAACATCCTTCTAAATACTAGGGTCCTTTTGCACTACACAATTTTGCACTCTGATTCCACTTTAACTGCCATCAGTGCAACCTATGAAACCCTGGAGTTTTTTTTATTTTAGTGAGACACTAGAGCTCTCTGGATGAGAATTCTAAATACTTTGCCCTAAACTGCAAATCCCAGAATTTCATAGGATGGAGCCATACAAGTTAATGTGGCATCACCGTGGTAGAACTGTGTGGTGTGAAAGGATCTTAGGTCCAAAACACACTGAAGAAATAGTCCAGCTTGAGACCACTGTAATTGTCCTGGCAAAATGCTAGAGAATTCTGGGAACTGTATTTTTGTGAAACATTTAGCCTTCTCTGTCAGAGAGCACTGGTGCTACAACAAACTATAATTCCCAGGATTCCCTAGCACTGAGCCAGAGCAGTTAATGTGGTCTCAAACTGGATTATTTCTGCAGTGTGTTTTGGTCCAAAGCTGCTAAGAAAGAGAAGTAGGAGGAAACTACTTCATTCATGACTAACCTGCAGACTCTCCACAAAACATCTTTAGGACCACTTGGAGAAACAGGACGATAGACTAGATAGGCCCTTAGTCTGTTCTATCAGGACTCTTATCTTTTTGTTTGGGTGTAAAGAAAAACTTCAGTGCCTAAAAGGAGCCCATACTATTCTGCAAATAAATCCCATTCATTTCAACAGGGTACATCCAAGAGATTGTACCCTGTACTTTGAAGTAAAGTCACTGATTTCATTGGAGCATATGCAAAAGGATATATTTCTTTTTGTTTGATGTACATTGAGACATACAAACATTTGCCAATGTGTTTTCTCATTAATTACGTGGTTCAGCTGCCTCCAGTATGTGAACTACAAAGTACATACTGAAAATAGAGATTATCTGGTGCAAATAAAGCTTTAGTTCCATAATCTAATGCTTTCTATTTCCACCTCTCATATTATTCTCAGTTTTAAAGAGACTTGTTCAATAAGTAAGAAGAAGAAGACCAAACGCGAAGAGATGTCCGAGAAGAGAATCCAAGAAGAATACGAGAAACTAGGAAATATAAGGTAAAAGAAGCTTCCAGATTATCCTTCCTGTGTATGACTGTGGACAAAGGAACCAACAAGCAGCAAGGCCAGAAAGATCACAGAGGAGCTGAATGTTACAGTCTGAATAGAATAAAGCAGCAAAAGTTTTGGTTCTAGGGAGTATTAAATGCTTTCTTTTCTAAATGCCTCTTCCAGTTATCCTGAGATGGTGACAGCATTCTTTTTCATCTTGATGACTTTGCTCTGGTTTACAAGAGAGCCCGGATTTGTACCAGGCTGGTCATCTTTCTTTGAAAAGTAAGTTGTACAACAAAACATAAGATTCATAGGATCAAAGCATGAAAGGGAGCCTTGTAGGGTTTCTAGTGAAATCAATTGTTTTATGCAGAAAGCCAGTGCTAGAAGCAGTGGTGGATGATGGCTTCTGTGTCAGTGGATGAATCTGTTCTAGGTGGAAAGAATATTTGAAAATATTTGATAAACATATCAAAAAAGGGGGGTTTATGAGTGTTGGGAAACCCCCAAAATGAAGAATCACAACAGTTTGAGGATGCCCTCAATAGATAATTGGCTACTGGGAATGTTAAGAGATTGCTGAAATAGATAAAATCTCAGAATCTTTGGTGGGAGAACCAGATACAAAATCTGAAGAACGATGGATAAGCCTCCACTCTTACTGTGATAAAAAGTGGAACTACATGAATTAGAATAATTACTTGAAAATGACTGGCTAAGAGACATTTGTACTCACAGTTTTATTTTCATGAGCGTTTGTATTGAGTTCAAGCTTTGTATTTTTTGAGGCAATCAAAATAATTAATATGACTAAGTTAAAAAGAAGTTGTGTAGAATAATATAGAAACAGAAGAAAGAAAATGATGATCACCCTTTATAGTTTTTTTTCCCTATTGGAAGGTTAATATTGTCAACATAAATGCTAAATATATTTATTTGGAATAGTTGATTTATACAAAATGAACATATAACTGTAATATAGAAAGATGTATATATGTCAATTAATACACTGTATTTTTCTTTTTAAACTAATAAAATTTAATTTTATGGTTTTTAGTGTAGAAAACAGTATTTTATCCATATGAATGCTGGGTATATTGAACAGAAACAAGATTACTTATTGTTTTCTATGGGGAAATTATATGTTCTTCCATGTAGGAATGAAGTATACAAAAAATTACATTCCTAAATTTCTGCTTGTAGTTCAAACTTTATAGGAGGTAGCCAAGGTGATGATCCCTATCCCCCAAATAGATTCAGCATGCCAGTTTACACCTATTGAGTTTGGGCTAAGACCCAGTTTGGGCTAAGACCCATGGCCCACTGACATGAAAGACACCAGCTGCCACAGGCTGGAGCAAGATGGCCCTCCAGCCTCTTTGAAGACTTCCACCCATCACCATTCATAGCATGACCACAGGATTTCCTCAATGATACATGCTTCAAGAATCAGATTTGCAAATTATGGCAGGAGGTTTCACTTGATGGTCCTTGAGGTCTCTTCTAACTCTATGATTTTATAAGCCTGTGTCTACCATCCAATGAGCTGTGATGAAGTGGAAGTCTCCAACTTAGTTTACTTGGTTGCTCTATGGATTATAACTAGATTATGGATGTGAAGTGCTTTGAACACACAAAAGCATTACGTATAAGTGTGTTGCGGATATAATTGTCATCATCATCATCATCATCATCATCATCATCATCATCATCATCATCATTCCTGTAACATATGCCATAGCATTGGGAGGAAGTAAGATGAAACACTAAAATATGAGGTTACCTTACTGAGAGGAAACAATATAAGTCCAGCATCCCTGTGTTGCTTATTTTTCCTGCCTACAGTAAAAGATGCCAATGTCTCTTTTCTAGGAAAGGATACCGGACTGATGCCACAGTCTCTGTTTTCCTTGGTTTTCTCCTCTTCATGATTCCATCAAGGAAGCCATGCTTTGGAAAGAAAAACAAAGGTATAAAGGATTTATATATATAGTTGCAATTGACATAACCTTATTAACAGCTATTGGTCTCCAGCCTCACAAGCCCACAGGCTTCCCCCACATTTTTTGGATATTTTTAAACTTAGAATTTCATGCCACCTATTATAAAGTAGGTGGGGACAATGTCACCATGTTTTCACAACCAGCTGTTTTATGCTGCATCCACTCTGCAGAAATAATTCAGTTTGACACCAACTAAACTGCTATGGCTCAGTGCTATGGAGTTCTGGGGATTTTAGTTTTGTGAGACATTTAGCTTTCTCTATCAGAGAGTTCTGGTGCCACAACAAGCTACACTTCCCAGAATTTCATAGCATTGAGCCATGGCAGTTAAAGTAGTGTCAGACTGGATTATTTCTGCACTGTGGATGAAGCCTTACAGGCCTTTTTAAAACCCATGAAGCAATCTAGAAGTTTATTGGGGGAAGGACACTTTGAGTAAGGACTTAAGGTTTTAAATTTTTTTTAAATTATATATTTTAAGGGTTGGAGCAGAGCTCTTTGAGGTCCAGTAATAGGGGCAGACCTGTTCTAGATGTATTTTACTTTGTTACAGGAGATGTTACAAATTCTACCGACATTAACCCAGGGGAGCCAATCATCACCTGGAAAGACTTTGAGAAAACAATGCCATGGGAGATTGTAGTCCTGGTGGGGGGGAGGTTATGCTTTAGCAGCTGGATGCAAGGTAAGAGAATTATCCCCAAATCTGAGACAATCTTCTGTGATTAAATGGAGACCACACACTGAAATGTCTGTCTTCCAGGCAAAAATGTCTCTTTCTATAAAATAGGAGAGATTTTTCTTCACAAGCACCACATTCCCTCAGGGGTAAGCTGTCTGGAGCTATTGGCAAGAAGTGGGTGATGCTAAAAATTGCCAAAAACAAAAATGGAAAATGGAAAGGGAGGGAATGATGAAGGAACCTTTGAGATTAACTGATTTCTTTTAGCATGAGTGTCTATGGACATTACTCCACTCCTCCATATGGATTGATATCACAAAAGTTTATGTGAGAATAAACCAGATATGTGCTGTTTGATTCCTTTGTGTTCCTCTCCTTTTTATATTGAAAGGTTAACATGACAGTCCATTTGAAAGGGACCCCAGGCTGCTCCTCTCTCCAACCCCACTATACCACAATGCTAATTAAGCATGGGTGATATTGCCTCACCTTTTCTATATATTCTCAATTGAATTGCTTCCCTCTGCCTTTATATTCTCCCTATGCCCTAGTGATGAGCTGAAATTATGCTCTGCAGCTTATCCTTTCATGGCTTTCACTGTAAAGAGTATCCTGGTTACACTTAGTGTTGGGGTGAACTTTAGAACTGGAGGTATTCACTAGCATACTGTCAGTGACATATGCATGTACAAGTTTCCCTTCTGCCTACATATGTCATTTTCAAAGCACTGAAGAGATTGGTGTTTCCCACATAGTGTTCAAAGCCTTTGCAATCCAGTCCCTGAAGCCCCTCTGCATGGCTATTCCATGTCTCATGGAGAATGGGCAGGACTGGAGAAGTGTCTGGCTATGACTCTGTAGCCAGACATGAAATGATCACAGCAGAGCTGGTAGATTTCAGCACTGCTGTAATCATTTTGCATATAGCAGTGCAACCAGCTTGCCGAAACATTAATTCTGTGATCAAGTCAATTATGTGGCTGAGTTTACACCCATGAAGGTACATAGAGGCTAGGTCAACCCTTGGGTCCATCTCAACTTGCCTCCCAGAGCAGGGCTAGATCAGCCATTGATCCTACAGGGCTGTGCTTCTTCTCTGTGTAAACATATAACTTTCTGGGAGCCTAATTGATAATGTGTTGACAAAATATTACCTTTCAGTGCTGGTCACCATCATTATAGTGCAGCCCAACTCAGAATTTCTGGCTGCATTCCATTGTATCTTACCAAATGGGAGGATTCATGCCTGGAAAAGATGTTCTAGGGGCAAGAAAATCCCAACTTTTTTTCTCTCTCACCAATGTCTTTTTTCCTTCAGACATCAGGTCTTTCCACATGGATTGGGCGGCAAATGTTATCTCTGAGTAGCCTTCCTTCTTGGGCTGTCAGCCTGCTGGCCTGCCTCTTGGTTTCTGTAGTAACAGAGTTTGTTAGCAATCCAGCCACCATAACAATCTTCTTGCCTATTTTATGCAGTATGGTGAGTACAGTTTGGGGATTATATAATTCTAAGTATAACTAAGAGTGATTTCTTGAGTAGGTGTCCAAAATATATGGTTCGCACAGCATAGGAGAGGACTCAGTACTCCCAGCCCTGGTGCTAGGGCAGCCATCAGTCTCTTGCACACTTGAAGACCTTCATGTGCAATGGCCAGAATCATATTAGTATACTGTGCTAGTGGTTGTACTTTTCCAGGGTCACACAGTGGCAGTGAGGAAAGGCAGACTGAGACTCCTTTCACATTACATAATTATAGCACTTGGACACCACTTTAAGTGCCGTAGTTTCATCCTATGGAATCGTGGAATTGATAGTTTTGTGAGGTACTATATTTAGAATTCTGTGCCAGAGATTTCTAGTGTCTCGCCAAATTACGGATCTCAGAATTCTATAGGGTACAACCATGGGAATTAAAATAATATCAAACAACTACAATTGTGTTGTGTGAAAGGAGCCAAAATCTGCCAGCTCTGAGCATTTTTCTTCAGTGTCTTACTTCCCTTATAGCTCTACACTTGCCTATTGCCACTGCCAATATTGTCCTAGTATTCCAACAGTATTCCATAAATATTGTATTGGACATTTTGCTAGTACCACAGCTGTTGTAGCCCTCCTGAATAGACTTGAGATTCTTGGTTTGGGGGAAAGGGCTCAGTTGTAAAGGGCATGCTTTATGTATAAAAAAAGGTCCTAGGTTCAGCCAAGAGGCTTATGCATGTGGGCTGGAAAAAACTCTTCTCTGAAACCCAAGTGATTCACAACCAAAGGTAGAATAGAGCTTAGAAAATTACTTGGGAAAAAGGAACCCTTCAACATTAGTTGTTACTTTTTGAAAACACATATTCTGTTGCTTGTTACTTTAAGACTAACATGTTGGCATTGCATTACTAACATATTACTGTTTCATTGTTTGTTATTATTCTTTTACAAAAACATACTTTCCAAAAATAGGGAGAAAGGCAAAATTTCTTCCAAGTGCCCACCTAAAAACAACACTGTGGAATTAATATTACTTGTTGACTTTTAAAGCCCTATATGGCTAAGGTCTAGGCTATGTGACAGACCATATCTCTCTGTGTGAGCCAGCCTGGGCTCTGAGACCACCAAGAGAGACCCTTGTCTCAGTCCCACCACCATCGCAAGCACAGTTGGTGAAGACATAAAAGAGAGATTTATTGGTGGCTGTCCCTGGAACTCCCTTCTCAGGATAGCCAGAATGGCCTCCTCCTTGTTCTTCCTATGTCTGCACTAGGCCAGAAAGTAACATGCTGTGGGGAAAGAAACAGGGTATTTGTTGCTCGCTAACTGTCTCCAGCTGAAATCACTTGAATAGCCTTGGCTAACCCTCCTGAGTTGAAAATTCTGCCAGGGAATGCCAGCTTAGAGGATGGTAAAACAACTGCCATTCAGGATGTGATCCTGGATGAACAGAGACTTGTGTGTATTAGAGAAACCTGGCCAGATGAGGTGGGGGGGTCAATCTCCCTCAGCTTTAATGCTGAGATTCTCTGCACAGAAGCAGGCGAGACTTGGGGTGGGGGAGAGAGGTAGAATTGCAGTGGTAATTTGGGATTCCATTCTAAAATCTTCTGGGTTCATGTTTGTGTACCTGAAGGTGGTTGACCAGGACAGATGAGAGTTTGGTAGGTGTACCACCTATGCAGCTGCTCAACCATCTCCCTTCCTGAGCAATCTGGGTTGGTCTTGGGGTTGGTTTTGGAGTTGTTGTATTGATCAGTTTCAACATCCATGCTGAAACTGTCCTCTTGGGAGTGGCTCAGAACTTCTTGCTTGCCATGACAACCATAGATCTGCCTCAGGTGTGATCTTGGCCCAGTCATGCTGCTGGGTACACTCTGAGCAGTGTTTTCTGTACTGGATGGGGTGGTGCAGTGGAGGAACTGTCTATAGCCCCATTGCCATGGACAGATCACTACTTAGTGGGGTATAGTTATTTTGCGATGCAGAACCTACCTGTGATAGACAACTATCAGCCAGTTTCCTACATTCCATTTTTGAGCAAAGTACTGAATTATGTGGTGGCCTCCCAGCTTCAGCCGTTTATAGATAACAGTGATTATCTAGTCCAGTTTCAGGCCTACCTAAGGGTCAGAGATAACTAAACTCACCTTGTTGGATGATCTACATGGGAACTAGGCAGGAGGAATGTGTTTGTTGGTTCTGCTGGACCTCTCAGTGGCTTTCCATACCCTCAAGCATGGTATCCTTCTGGGTCACCTTGCTGAGATGAAGGAGATGTGTCCAGGTATGTTCCTGCAGCTGAATTCACAACATCAAAGCAGCCTTCTGGAGGTCCCAGAGGATGGTGTCAGCATCAGGAACATAGCCAGATGCTCTTTTCCTGCTGCCCCTACTTTCTACCACCAATAAATGGCCACATCAGGGGGTCCTGCAAAAGTCAGGTGAATTTTGTGGTCATCATTGCACAACAGAGATACTGAATCTCTCCTTGTGCTATGACCAATAAAATACATATATCAGTGTTAGGCTGGCACATATCACTAACAGAAGGCCAGCCTGAGTGTCATAGGGAGAATATTCCATTCTTGTCTCTGATCCGTAGTCTGAGATAACCTGCACAACATTCACCTTCCTAGATGATGATGATGATGATGTATTTATTTATATCCTGCCATTCCCTTTCGAGGATCTAAGAAGAGTAGTGCTGTGCAGGAGAATTTCCTCATACAAGGGAGAGGTGCTGGGTCCCCACTCAATCCCATTTTAGCCAATGGGGGAATCCCCATAGGTTGCATTTGGCTGACCCCCTTATTGCAGCAGTTTCCCTGGCTGCAACGCTGTTGGTTTTGATCTATAAAGCACTATACAGTCCAGGCCCAGACTATTTGAAGATCTATATCTTCCCATATGAGCCAACCCAAGCTCTAAAGAGAGGTGCTTCTCTATATCTCGCCACCTACACAGGCATGGCTGGTGGGAACATAGGAGAAGGCCTTCTTTGTGGGTGCTCCCACACTTCGGAACTCCCTCTCTATGGAAGTTAAGGTAGCTCTTTCTTTGATTTCCTTTCAGTGACAGATTAAGACCTTTCTTTTCCAGCAAGCTTCTGAAAACTGATTTGGACAAAACTGATTTTTATGGTGCTATACTGTTTTTAATCTGTTTTAAAGTAAGATTTTAATTGGTTTTCATTCAATTGTTTTTAATACTGTTTTAATCTTGAGTTTGCATGTTTTCAACTATATGTGTTTCATTGTGTTCTGTCTTTTTGCAAGTCACCTTGAGTCCTGGGAGAAAGGCAAGATATAATAAAGGATGGAGGGATGCTGGAGGTTTCCTCACCCATGCTTTGTAATTGAAGAAATCACAGTTCTGTTAGGGAATTTCCTTCTTCAGCTATTAACACAAATTTCTTTCTCTCTCCCCCCTCTCTCTCTAGTCAGAAACCCTGCAAATCAACCCTCTGTACACCCTGATCCCTGTCACTATGTGCATCTCTTTTGCAGTGATGTTACCAGTGGGCAATCCCCCAAATGCCATTGTCTTCAATTATGGCCACTGTCGGATAAAAGATATGGTAAGTACTAAGAGCAATGTGACAAGAATTATGATTGAATCAGTTAGATGTGGCAATCTCCAACTTAATACAGTAATAATTTGACATTGTAGTTGTTTGGAAGTAAGGTTTAAACTATGACCTTCTTCCGTTCCCAAATTTCACAAAATTGTGACTTCTGATTTAACTTTAAGAAAATAAAACTGATAACCTTATAACTTTATTGAACCCATGTCTACCTATAGCCTGATATTCTTAACAACTGGCTGATGAACTGCCCCAACTGATGTTATATACTGAGGTCTGTTTTCTTTTCTTTTTTTTTACTTATAGATTAAAGCTGGCTTTGGAGTCAATCTGATTGGTCTAGTAGTTGTGACACTGGCAATAAATACTTGGGGAATTAAACTCTTCCAGCTAAATAAGTTTCCAGATTGGGCAATAGTCGGCAACAACACTGGCCCACTGTAGGCAGAACCATCAAGCTCTGCTATATTATAGCAGATGGAGCAATACATTTGCACATATATTAAGAAAGGAAGACACTTGAGTATATATTATTCCAGTAACTAGAACTAAATAAGAAATAACTCTTATCTGAGGTCCTCCCAAGGATCATCATCTCTCTACCATCCAGTGTTCTCCTGATCTTTCAAGACTGCAATAGAACAGATTTGCTTCAGTTTCCCCCCCACTTTCTAGCCCTTTTACATTACTTCCACAGAAAAACCATTTTTCCTCTCTGTAGAATATTTAACTCATCTTCCTTTTACTTATATGTAATTCATAGTAATATTCTTACACTTAAAGTTTGTTTTCAAGACTACTCCTGTATATTTGTGAGAGAGGGTGCATTTGTGTGTGTATGTGTGTGTACA
Organism: Sceloporus undulatus; assembly: GCF_019175285.1. Taxonomy (NCBI): domain Eukaryota; kingdom Metazoa; phylum Chordata; class Lepidosauria; order Squamata; family Phrynosomatidae; genus Sceloporus; species Sceloporus undulatus. The sequence continues at coordinate 22,872,240 of NC_056526.1, read as the reverse complement.
TACATTGTTTAAAATGTAGAAAATTGTATATGTATAATATAAATTGTATATTAGTTATCTACTAAGGAGAAGGAACCATTAGTTCATTCATTTGTTCTAAGGAAGAGGAATGGCTGTATCATGGTCATGTGTGTGTGTCAAGATAAACACCCGTTCAGATAGGATCCTACTCCCTACATAAAATTGTACAAGTCATGAAATCATAAATGTTTCTATTTTAATTCTGAAATTACATTTTGTGTATTTTTGAAGTCATATCCTAGTATTTTGGGGGCTTCCATTTATAGACCCTAATACACACCCCACCCAACCCCCATTTTGGTTGAACATAAGATCCAGAGTGAACAAGACTATTTTGTAACTTTTTGTTTGGTCCTAATAAAGATATTATCCTGGTCATTTTGCTTTGTTTTTTAAAGCCACAAAGACCAATGTGACTGTAAGCATGATATGAAAAAGTCCAATTCAATTTCAGGATTTATTTTTTCTACCTTTCCTTATCACAAAATCATGAAGTCTTTCTCCCACCTTGCAAGTTCACACTTAATAGACAAAAACAAGTACAGTGGGCCTGTGGTATCTGCTGGCATTTGGTTCCAGGATCCCCTGCAGATATCAAAATCCATGGATGCTCAAGTCCCATTATATGTAGTAACATAATAAAATGGTGTTCCTTATATTAAATGTCCCATATATTAAATATATTAAATAGTAGTAAAATGGTGTCCCTTATATTAAACAGTGACAAACATTTTCCTGGACCACCTGGAAGTCCTCTGAGAGGTCTCTGAGGATAATGTCATTGCTCTTTATCAAGCTATAAGAAAGTTGCTGGACACTTTTCTGACACTCTCTCTACTCAATACAAGCCAGGCAACAGTCATGTTGTGTAGCATACAAGAGAGAAAATGTGAGCAGTGGAGGGAAGGGGGTTTGGACAGAAGATGTATCATCGTTATGTGTGTGTGATATGTCTCCTGATATAGGATATTGGTCCTCATTTAAAAAGATGACTGGGGGGGGGGTACTCTGCTTCTGCAAATCTCCCAAGATATGGACAATTTCCATAAACATCCTCAAACATAAATTAATAATAATAATAATTTGTTTTATTTATATACCGCTATTCCAAAGATCATAGCGGTGAACAGCAAGTAAGCTAATTAGCAACTAAGCTAATTTGCCCCCAACAGTCTGGGTACTCATTTTAGCGACCTAAAATCAGATGGATTTTTTTTCATTCATAATTATGAGATTGCTGCCTGAGCTAAAACTCCCTGGATTATAGGCCTCCTTCCAGCCTAACATTGCAGGCTCGTTGAGATTATTTCTCCCTTTAGCACCATAGCATTCACTGGGAAGGGTCTTGAGGAAAGAGAACCACCTATTTTTCCCATTGAGAAATGTCCCTGAGCCCTGATGAGTTCAGAAAGCAAGCTGTAAAGATAAAACATGCCTGGCTTGCACTATTAGGTTGTACACATTGTTATCTGCGTTTGAAACACTGAAATAATTTATTTCGTCTGATTACTGAACTGAGAGCTATTTTGTGGGCCTCATTCGAGACATTTTACTATCTGAAACAAAAGACAAGATGACTCCCCTTCTCAGAAGGCAATTGGACTGAGAAATGAAACTTAACTTACCTTTGAGGATGGAATCCACCATCTATTTCCACCCTACATGATGCACTAAGCCCCGTTCAAAATACCAGGATAGACGATGTGACATGCACACCATGGCTGTGTCCTCTATCACAAAATAATAGCCAGAGAGTTCATGAAAATAGCCAGGAGTCTATCACACAGCATCTGATGGTTGAGATAGTTCCTTCACTCTACCAAATGGTTGGGCTTGGCCTCACTATTGAGATACAACATCTGGGACTTCTGGATAGGTTTTTAGGTGGAGATGTTATGAAGCTAGTCCACATAGGCTGGCATCCTGTTAATGGCAGACACATGTGTAAATCCAACATATGCCTGTTTATGTCTTTTTGGGAGGGTCATTATAGAAATTGATATTCTCTTCCACCCAACATAATGATCAATGCCCCCTTTCCCAACTCACAATTGAGCTACTGCAGCCACCTACAGCCATTCCTCATGGAGCACAGAAGCATGGATGGGAGAAGCATTTGTCAATGTCCATGACTGGCATTCTAAGAAGAGGTGAAGGCCAGATTGTGCACAAGGTGGGTCTAAGTGAAGAGTCTTCTATTACAGGAGTAATATAAGTACTGAATCCATCACAAATACATTTTCTAAACTGCATGGTTTCTACTTGTTGCAGCTGAAGCCTTCACAAAAATTGCTGCTCTCCACATGAGAGGCCCTGGAGAGAGAGATGCTGCATTTTCTCCCATAAAGATCCCATGGGGAAGGGTGCTCTCAAGGACCAAAACTGCCTCATGGAGATTTGAACATGGGTGGCAACTCCCAGAATTTCAGTGGCCATGCTTTCCATCAGATTCTGGGAGTTGTAATCCAGAAAAGTAATGTCCCAGACTCCCTCATATGCATCTAGACACCTCACATATTAAATATTAAGCTTGACCAATAACAGACATATTATTTTAATAGCATGTATAACCTGTAAATACTGGATTTGTACAGGAAAAATAAATAGATTCTGTATTAACCACAGTAATTGAGCTATGATTTATTTGTATGGCATTTTTTTTTCTCCCATGAAGGGAAAATAATAATTTGTTGCTTGTCAGAATGTTTCTGCTGTAGCAATCACATAATCAAATAAAGTAAATTATTTAAACCTATTATATGCTTCTGGTTCGTAGAAATATAGTGGAAATGGGTAATTTGCATCAGCTTCCCCTCCCTTCTCCCGTCTCAGTCTTCAACAAAATTTATGGATTAACAAATATACCATCTCTTATTGAGGTCCTAAGGGAATGGCACTAAGCAGTTACTAGGGATGTGTAGACCGCACCAGGTAACAACCTACAGTGGGGTGACACCACTGCTCCTGAAACATCTATATTTTGGCAGAAACAGTCTGTGGCATTTGCCTGTATCTCTTTAAAATGCTGAAGAGATGGTGTGAGTGGGGTGAGGGTCAGTGGGAAGAGAAAGGAGAGGCCCCAATGTAATAGAAATTTCAGGAAACTTAAAGTTCTAGGCCTGGCAGAGCAAAGAATTGACAAGAGGACCTAGTACAGTGGTACCTCGGGATACGAAATACCCAGGTTACGAAATTTCCGGGATACGAAAAAATCCCATAGGAAATAATTGTTCCGGGTTACGAAGGTTTTTTCGGGTTACGAAAAATTTTTTGGTGCTTTTCGGCGCTATTTCACACGGAATCGCGGCTTTTCCCCATTAGCGCCTATGGCATTTCGGCTTACGAAGGCTTTTCGGGTTACGAAAGCGGCCGCGGAATGAATTAATTTCGTAACCCGAGGAAGCACTGTAAATTGAAAATCCATAAATTTATTTCCAATTTGTCGACAAAGGAAAAAAGAACTCATTGGAATTCAAAGTTCCAAAAATCTGAGACCCAGAAAAATACAAAATGGCTCTTTTTATACTATTTTAGACAAAGAAGCTTCTTCAATATACTTGATTGGCTAATGACAATTTAAACATACAGAATTCTTACAACCAGGACAGGAATATATGAATACATTAATAATGCATCATCACTCCTCACCCCTCCTTCAGGAATTTAGTAGCTTTTCTTCTAACCTTCTAACCTTCACAGTTGCATCTCCTTATCTAAGTTGTGTGAATGTTATGTCTGTTAGCTAGTGCTTGCTGGTGCCAGCTGTTCTCTCAGGTCAAGATGCCCTTCCTATTACTTTGCTCTAGTTCTTTTCTAGCTTTCAAACCTCATTTTAAAAGCTTTTTCTTCTTCTAACCAAAGTGACTACATCTGTCTATAGCTTTCTATTATAACAGGAAAATTCCACCACTACACATGTTTTTTTAAAAAAATAATGTAAATAAATAAATAAATAAATAAATAAAAATTTAATTTTTTAAAATTTTCTTTAAAAATCACATTGTACCAAATTTTCACTTTAATCACACAGAACTATGCATATGTACAGTAAATGTATTTATTCTGTGCATATGACATTGTAATTTAAAGAGCATTTTAATTTTGCCAGTTGTTTATGTCACAACTATTACCATTAGATTCAGTGATATACAGGAATTACAGTTTATGAGTAAATTAGTACCAAAAACATGACTAAGGATTCTGTATGGATGTAGTATGGGAGGAGGTCAAAGGGGTGTGTGTGAAACCATGAGTTACTGCACTGGGTGACACCAATCCTAGGGAAGCCACTGGCATTAAGCTGCAATCTTTTTTTTTTCCCCAGATTGTTTTCATATCCTTTACCTTCCACAATCTGATTTTTTTTAGGACAGAAAGAACCACAACTCTGAGGGGCCATGCTTCTCCTCTAAAATAACCTTTCAGCATTCATTTATACTGTAGAAAGAAGGCAGTTTGACACTACTTTATTGTACTTTCATCCTATGGAATCCAGGGATTTATAGTTTTACAAGATTTTCAGTTTTCTCTGTCAAAGAGTGCCAGTGCCTCACCAAACTACTGTACAAATCACAGGATTCTTTAGGCTGGAGCCATGGCAGCTAAAGTGAGGTCAAACTGCATTATTTCTACAGTGTAGATGTACTCTGTGTAGTTTAAAAAAATCAATGTATTTCCATACTGAGAATTGGTTTTCTCCACTTCAACTTTGCTAGTCATTTCCATTTTGAAAAGAAGAAACCTGCAACCAGGAAAATATCATCATAGAGGAATCATAGAATCATAGAGCTGGAAGAGACCATAAGGGCCATCCAGTCCAACCCCCTGCCATGCAGGAACTCACAATCAAAGCATCCCTGACAGATGGCCATCCAGCCTCTGTTTAAAGGCCTCCAAAGGAGACTCCACCATTGGTCCCTTCATCTCTCTCAGCTTTATCCAAACTGGTGCCACCCAGGTGTACTGGACTGTAGCTCCAATCATCCCCCATGTTAAATGTTCCTCATCAGATCTCCAGGGTCCATTCACACTATATAATGATAGTGCTATTATTGTACTTTAGTTGCCATGATTCTGTCATATGGTATCGTGGGGTTTGTAGTTTGATGAGGCAATGGTGCACTCTGGTTTGATATTCTAAATACTCTTCCCTGAACTGCCAATCCCAGGATTCCATAGGATGGAATCATGGCAGTGACAGTAGAATAACAGTGCTACAATTGTGTAGTGTAAATGGGCCCTGGGTTCCTGGAGTTTACATACCTCTGCTCTGTATTTTTTGCTGTTATGAAATTCAGAAGCTATAGTAGGTGGCTCTCTTTTTCTTATTATTAGAATAAATCTACCAGCAACAGTGGGAGAGGGAGAAGGAACCAGTGGCTGAATTGTAACTGAATTGTAACTGCAATAGCTAATAAATATTTTCATAAGCAGAACAAGTTGCAAACAATCAGAGGCCTGATACAGACTGGCACTTTGTGCCAGCCTGTGGGCGGAGTTAGGGTGCAGCATCCGCATGCAGGACACCCTAACCCCATCCCCCATGGTACCATTTTGGCACACGCTGGTCCACACGGCATGTGCTATCATGATGCCCCTCCGGTGCTGCATCCACATGATGCAGCACCAAAGGGACGTCATAAAGCTGTGCCATTGCCACTATGTCACCCCTTGAAGGGTGCAAAAAAGGAGCCGCTTTTTGCAGCTTCTTTTTGTGCTCTCTGGAGGCCAGAACAGGGCCATGGTGTGAGGTGGCTGTAGCCCCAATCCAGCCAGTAAAGGGGTGGCTGCAGACCCTTTGGTGCAGTCTGTATAGCCCCAAAAACAACTTTAAAAAGCCTCTTCTGGGCAATTTAGAACACTTGACTTGATCATCCAAAGACATTCCAATTTAAACTATTTCCAGATGAAAATGTGGTATACAAGCCTAGTCACAGCTAGACACACAAGAAGGGGGCCAGGACATCTATGCAAACAGATTACATAACCTCTTATTAATGGTTCTGAAATTGTTTTACTGTTTTGTTAAAGAAGAAGAAAGTAAATGACAATCCAGGCTTAAGCTTTTCATTAGTTTCAGTGCTCTGAAGTTACTGAATTACTGTGGTAGAGAGCTTGACTAGCCAATCAAAAAGCATGTTTTTATTTGATCCATTGAAATGATATGTGTACTGTTTATATTTGAGAAGTGTTAGGCTGGAAAATCATAACTTCCACTATCAAATGAATGCATGGTTTGTGGGGCTGCTCTGGCTATTCACACCACTTTTTTCCTCCTTCTGTGCATTGCTACTGCACTCTCATAACAAATGCCTATTTGATATCTGTCCAACATTCTCTACATATATACAAATATTTCATACAGAGAGCTCTTCCATGCAAGAGCCTTTTCTTATATGTAAGAACTCTCTGCATACATGGATGTGCATGCAAGTAACTCCTTTCAAAGAAACTAAGATGGATATCAGCAAAGAATTGTGGCAAAACACAGTAGGGTCAGTAGTGGTGGAGTGAGCTGCACCATGTGTCTCTACAGTCTTCGTGCATTAATATAAAACTCAGAGGTGGGCATGCATACATGCATCCCACCTTCCAATGTTTCATAAATAAAAATCAGGACACAAATGGTCAAGCAACATCAGCATGTGGTCAAGATGGCAAGGGTTATTAATGAGGAAGAAATCACAAGCTGCAGCAATTTGCTTTTGCATAAGCCTATTGGGAAGGGCAAGACTTCACCTTTTTTTCACCTCTCCATCCTGCTGGGTTATTGTTATTGATTGCCTTCAAGTCGTTTTCAACTTATGGTGACCATGCTACAGTGTTTTCTTGGCAAGATTGTCCAGAGAGGTTTTTGCCATTGCCTTCCTCTGGGGATGAGAGCATATGACTTGCCCATAGTCATCCTGTGGGTTTCCATGGATGAGTGGGGAGCTGCCCCCTGGTCTCCAGAATCATAGTCCAATGCTCAAACCATAACATCACACTGGATTTTCCTGCTGAGTTAACTGAATGCAAATGACTTAACCACTTTGAGCTCAATTTGCAGCACCTGAGGTACAGTGAGGACAAAGGGAGAAAGTGGGAGGAAGAAAGAGAAATTGGAACATTTTATAAGCAACCAAAAAAGTAGGATGATATAGGATTAATAGGATCTGACCCTGCTAAATCGCGACAGTTGGAGGGTAAGGCATCCAGGTTTGTTGCATGTAAGTTCTTCTATATGGACTTGCTTAGGAAAAGAGCCAATTCCATTACTATCACAATATTGGAAGATAACGGAACAATAGCGCTACAGCGGTATTTTCACACGTCATGCAGTTGCACTATATTCACAATACAAAAACAGAAGAGAAACACTATTGCGTTCTGCATATCCATTCTTATATTGTTAATATATCATTATTGAACATTTCACGCATGTGCCGTTTTGCCACTACTGTGCATGTGTGAAGATCATGGTTCCATCCTGAACATAGCTAAATAAAATTGATAAATTTAAAACATTATTTTCATAGAATTCAAACAATATTGTGCCCTCCACCTCAAAATAAGAGAGAAACCCACTCCAAAATCAACCTTAGCAGAGAACAAATTGCCTGTACCAAAAGGCACTCTGGGAAAAGGTCCTGGATTGCTCCACAATAACATGAATGAAATATTATTGACTTCTACACCTTTGCCAATGAAGCATTATCAGCAAACCATTCATGGGATTTCCCCATCACTGAGTAGTTACAGGAGCATTACAGGTTATTTGTGAAAGAAGTATGGGATAAGCATGATGTCAAGTGAAAATCTTTGACATTTTCTCTGTGCTTGTAGTTTGGCTATTGTTAGATGTGCATTGCTCACCTATTTACATAAGCAATGTCCATTATGTACCACTATGCATAGTATACTATTTACATTTCATAGAGCAAAATGTAAATTGTACTGTAATGGGATGTGTATTGAGGCACAACATCCAACTACACATAAACAAAGAATGGGGTCAGATCTGGCAGTGACTGATCCAGAAACAGAACTCAGCTTGTAACAGATTGCTCAGCACAACCCCAGTGTGATGTTGCTGTGAAAAAGGTAATTCCCATTTTAGGAAAGGAATTTCAAATAAAACCACAAATATCCTCTTCCTTTTATACAAATTGATAGTGTGATCACACTTGGAGTTCTGATCAATCCACCTTAAAAAGTATACTGTAGACATGGGTAAGCTTCAGAAAAGGAAAATTAAATCAAGGGGTTGGAGCAACTTGCCTATGAATACAGCGTTTTTTATTGGGGGAGAGGGAAACATGACAGAGGTTTATAGAATTATTCATGGTATAAAGAATGCATGTAGGGGAGTTTTTTCTGTCATGCAGTTTTAGAAACCAGGATCATCTACTGAAACTAAATGTTGGAATTCCAACAAACTATAAAACTTGTTACTGCAAGATGTATTAATCACCACCAACTTAGGTAGCTTTTAAAGGGGGTTCAAGGGAATTTAAGAAGAACAAAAGATAAAAGTAAAGGTTTCCCTTTTGACAAGTGTGTCTAGTCATGTCTGACTATAGGAGGCAGTGTAAACCCACTGATTTAGTGGGACTTGGTTGTTGTTGTTATTGTTTGCCGTCGTTTCTGACTTATGGCAACCTCAAATCTTGTCAAGAAAACCCCAAACCTATTATGGGGTTTTCATAATATTTTCATAACAAGATTTGGTCAGATGAGGTTTGCCATTGTCTTCTCCTGAGGCTGAGAGGGTGGCGCTTGCCCAAGATCACCCAGTGGGTTTCATGGCTGAGCCAGAAATCAAACCGTGGTCTCGAGTCATAGTCCAACACTTAAAACTGCTATGCCACATTGGAATCTTTTAATGGAACTTATTTAAGTGTTAACAAGCCCCCTTCATTTGATGGAGTTACTATAACTGGGACTAAAAAATGGATTCAGCCTTTGGCTCATTTGTAATTCTCACATGTCATAAAATTGGGAAAACCTGTGCTTGTCTCTACCCTCTCCTCAAACTATACTGGAGGGTAGGGTGACCCTATAAAACTGTGAAGTGTGGCACTGAGGGGATGTAACCAGGGAGAAATGGCAACCCCTCCCTGTGGAGGTACAGGACTGGCTTCTGCCAGGCTTGAGGCTCTGCTCTAATATTTCCATCTGAGCCTTTGTTTCATAATTGTGTCACCATGACAGACATGTGGCCTTGTAAAATAGCTTCTGGTGACACAGAAACCCATAAGTCACTTTCAAAAGAGAGCAGCTATTGAAGGATAGAGGACATAAGAAATCAATTTAATTTGCTTCAGTGATAACAGATACAGTATACACAGTGCCAGTTTCTTTTTGGCTTTGGTTAAAATAGACTTTCTTATCTGAAAGTCAACTTTTTGACAACCTTCTCATTAGCTGGCAAAAACAAAGATGTGAAAACACTCCACTATTCCCTGTAGCGTAAACAGTACAGAACACATTCAGAAAGAAAAGAAAAGAGAGAAAATACTAATAAAGTTATGTCTGGAAGGAATTCAAGTGTAGTGCAGGCAAAACATTTAATATTCTCTGGAAGAGGAAATGTGTTGTTGCGAAATCTTGCAGATATAATAAACAGACCCTGTGGAATACCTACATGCCAGCCAGACCCCCATATCTACTCTAGTATCACTGTTATATGGCCTAATAAATGTCACCCACAACATTGGGGGATTCATCCTTCAACATAAGTTGCCATCCATGCCCTAGTGAATGGTACACCGGAAAAACAGGCCAATCTGTATGCAAAAAATTATAAAAAGGTACAAATCTGAAGTCAGATATTGCAATTTAAAAATAAAACAGTGGATGTACACTTCAGTCTCTCTTTTACCTTAAGGTACCCATCCTTGAACAAACAAGAAGAACAGCCAAACAAAGAATTCTCCGGGAATTTCATGTCTATCGTCTGGCTTGAATAGGGACAAAGCCTTTTTATTTCTGCAGTGTGTTTTGGACCGTATGCAAAATAAAAACTTGTTGGGTCTTTTTGTGTAATGGGAAAACTGGTGAGGAAGAATGTAGTTGAGTTTTTAATTAATCTTATCACTGTTATGCTGTATCTTAAAATGTCAGACTTCATCACGGTGACACATGCCTTAAATCACATCCCATTTGTAAATCACTCTGCATGGGGCTGCCTTTGAAGAATGTTTGGAAACTTCCAACTAGTTCTAACAACTGCACTCAAATCAACAGCTGCTTACTTCTTTCCAGGCACAATTTAAACTGCTCATGATAACCTAGGCGGGTTACAGACCGCCCATTTGGGGCGGGCTGTACCCGCCCCTTTCCCTGGTGTATCGGGGCCTCAGCGGCTAGAACGGCAGCCGCTGAGGCCCCGATCCGCCGCTTTTCAGGCTGCAGGGAAGCGGCAAAACGCCGCTTCGCCACAGCCTGGAAAGGGGTGTCCTTGGGGCTTCAAGCCCCAAAGACACCCCGCGGCAGTGGGGAGGAGAAGAAAGGGGCCGCTTGGCCCTTCTCCCTTGCTTTGCTGGGCGCAGCCGTCTGAAGGCTGCGCCCAGTGACGCAAAGCGGCACCGCAAACCAGGAAGGAGCTCCAAAACGGCACTCCTTCCTTGTCCACGCAAAGGGAGCACTAGGCGCCCTGGCACGGAGTGAAGACGTCACGTCCGCGCCGCTCTGTATAGAGGCGGCGCGGCCGTGACGTCCTCATGGACGCACCGCACCTCCCTAACCCTAGTACGCGCTGTGCACATACTTTAATGGCGGTGTGTAACCCACCCTAGAAAACCTTTTAACGCTCAGGTCCAGGTCCGGGCGCAATACAAGGTGTTGGTCATCACCTTTAAAGCCCTACATGGCAGGGGCCCAAGTTACTTGCGGGAACACCTCTCCCTGCACTCTCAGAACATCAGGGAAGTATTTACTAAAACATCATAGTATAGGTTAATGACAACTTCCCACAGGGCGTTTATAGCAGCGATTCCAAAATTATGGAATGCCCTACCGGAAGAGATCCGTTGCATTACTACCTTAGAGGCCTTTAAGAAGGCACTCAAAACGGATCTCTTCTGGTGGGCTTACCCATCAGATTCTATATAAAAGCTGATGACAATATCCGACTCTCAACTGTGATCACTGACTACTGATAAACTGATTTTAGAGAACTAATAGGAATTGGTAAATTCAATATTAGTGTTTTATTGATTGTATTAGTATTCTGTATTATTTGTATGACCTTGTATTATTTTATTGTTGTAATGCCACCTCAATCTTTGGAGATGAGGGAAATATAAATAAACTCTATATTATTTATTTATTTATTTATTGAAGGACAGTATTCTCCCATTTGAACCTACCTGTGTTTTGAAAGGAGAAACTCCACTCTCAAAGGTACATTTGGTGGGAACATGGGAGGGAACCTTTTTCAGTGGCTGCTTCAGGCACTGGAATACCCTTCCTAGAGAGGGTAGTCTAGCACTCTGCTCACTACATTTCTTCCAGCAGTTAAAACCTTTTTATTCTCCCAGGGCTCTGGAGAATTGTGTCTTTAGGGAAATCTATCTCATGCTGGACTTTTGTCATTGCTGGTTAATTTAACTGTGTTATAGTTATGTGCCTTCAAGTCCTTTCCGACCAATGGCGAACCTATCACAGGGTTTTCTTCGTAACATTTGTTTAGTGGGGGGTTGCCTTTGTCTTCTTCTGAGGCTGAGAGAAGGTTACTTGCCCAAGGTCACCCAGTGGGTTTCTACAGCCAAGCAGGGATTCAGACACTAGATTGCAGAAATGTAATGCAGCGCTCAAACTGCTACACTTTGCTAGCTCCCAGGTTTAAATCTGTGATAACTTTTTTAAAACTTCTGTATGCTGTGAATTTTTAACTATGTTTAACTGTGGTAAGATGCCTTGAACTCCAAACGGGGGGAAAGGTGGGATATAAACAAATAAGCGAAGAGCTATATACATGTGTGTATTTCAAGTTGCTCAGAGGCATACCTAAGTTAATTTAGCAGGCCTTTCTCTCTGCTTAGGTTTTCCTTAACTCCTCACAGAACCTGCAATGAGCCATACAAGTAAAGAGAGTAGAAGTCTGAAATCTTTCTAGAGATTATCAGCAGCTACTATTTGATAAGAATACTTTCCCTCCCGACAACAGGCATCTTCCTATCACCACTTGAACTGACAGAAAAGAACATACCTGTCTTCAGGGAGGAAAATGGTGTTTCCCCACTCCTAACCTGTGTTTCACTATAGTTTCAAAAAGTAAGGTATGGTGGGCTACATAATCCCCACCTAGTAGAGTGCTCCTTTGTCTTGCCCCTACAGGGAGACCATCTAATGGCCTAAGGGTACTCAGGGCTGTGGCTTCCTTGAGTCTGTCTACCTGTAATGCAGCTTTCCTCTTCTCCTACTGCCTTCTACCATATGTCAAGCATTACTGTATTTTTAGTGAGCCATGTCTTCTCAGGTTTCAGTTTAGTCATGTTGGTTCTAGGGAGAATTCAGACTTGGTTTGCTCTTGGACCCATTTAATTGTTTGTTTTTTGGCAGTCCATGGTATCTACCAAATTCCCATCTAGCATCACATTTGCCATATACCTGTAACCAGTAAAGCTGTATATAGTATCACCAATGACTTGTTTGGCTTCAGCACACCCATGAATCTAATTTGACTGGATTTGAATGGATCAGACTCTTCAGAATATTACAAGATCCCACAAGACTCCTGAAGTGTTTAGCATATCAACCTCTGAGTGGCAATATCTATTGGCATAAAAGCTACTCTATATTCAAGCTATTAAAAACACACTGCAAACTTTACACAATGTGATGTAAAGCCTTGGCCATCAACAAAGCATTATAGGAATCTACTGCAGAAGTGGAGTGCACAATAAATAGCTACTTAAAGTATTTCATGAAAGCTACTGAACAAAATGTCCACAAGACAGACAGAGAATGGGTGAAAACAACTCACAAAACTGAGTTTCATACCTCTCAATTTCTCAGCGTTTCACTCATTTTATGTGGCACAAAACAGTTGACTATATGAGGCACAACATCTAACAAAGTTAAAATCAGCAAGCACTCAATTCAGGAAAAAAGAGAATTTTAATCAGTGATTAGGTATGTTTATAAACAGGTTATTAAAAAGAATTGTACAGCTGTGCTCCCAAGTAAATTTGGAAACAGGTTATCTTTGGATGCTCTTTCATGATTGACTTCCTTCAGTTTCATTCTTGAGCCCTTGTAACAACAACATTGTATGGTGAATTGGAATAATAAACACATTTCATTACTCTATGCCTACAATACATTAATACTGACTAGAAAATACTGAGCACATCATTAAGAACAAAAATTCAATTTCTCTGTCTCCTCTGTTTTTCTTATCATTGGGGATAGTAAAAAAAAAGGTCAAATATCCTGGAAGGTCCAATGGGATGAGGCAACACGTCAGCTGGAGGGCAGTTGAGGTTCTCCAAGATTAGACTTGGAAAGATCCACAAAATCCACATTAAGGTTTGGCACCTGTGGCCCAGTGGCAACCTATATCATCAGCATTTAATATAGATGGGACTAAGTCATCATCATTTGTCATTTGGGGGCTTCTTTCTAGCTTCCACATCTCTCTTGATGTCTTCAAGTTTTTTTGCGAGATTCGGAACCTATGAAAAAGCAGAAGTGGACATCAGAATTTCTAAGAATTAATTTGAAAGAGAATGTCTTCCAGTGGAAATGAGTATAGCACAAACTAATTGGGTATCCCAGCTTACCCACTCCTATTTCATATTGCTAATACCTTATATACTGGACTATACGTCAATCTCATATATAAATTAATGGCAGGTTTTGGGGCCAAAATTATGGATTTTGAGATGACCTATGGATAAGTCAAGGGTAAAACCTAGGGGCATGTAACAAAGGATCTAAAGTGGATGAAACACAAGAAAACATTGTCAAAGAACTTACAAAAATTCAGCAGGCATAACTATTTGTGTTCATACTAAAGGCTGGATGGACGAGAATAGAAGGGGATCAGTGCTTCCAGGGCAGATTAAACTCTTGCCTATTGCCTTTCACCGTGTGTGTGTGTGTGTGTGTGTGTGTTAAAATACAGTACAGTGGTACCTCGGGATACGAAATACCCAGGTTACGAAATTTCCGGGATACGAAAAAATCCCATAGGAAATAATTGTTCCGGGTTACGAATGTTTTTCGGGTTACGAAAAAAATTTTGGTGCTTTTTTCGGCTTTTTTGCACGGAATCGCGGCTTTTCCCCATTAGCGCCTATGGCATTTCGGCTTACGAAGGCTTTTCGGGTTACGAAAGCGGCCGCGGAACGAATTAATTTCGTAACCCGAGGGAGCAGTGTACTTATATTGACCTGTGGATAAGTCAGCAGGTTCTTTGGATCAATTTTAATCTAAATTTCTAGTCTTATACATGAATATATACAGTACATTAAAAATCCAATTTCCCATTTACTTAACTTATATTAAGGCAGGTTTGGAGGCCAAAATTATTAATTTTGGAATGACCAGTGGATAATTTGAGACTAGCACTTAGGGGCATATAGCAAAGGATCTAAAGGATGAAGCAAAGCAGAACAATGTTAAGGAACTTACAAAATTCCAGCAGACATAACTCTTTGTGCTCACTCTTAAGGCTGGATAGATGAGAGAGTAGAGGGGGTTGGTGCTTCAAGGACAGATTATACTCTTGCCTTTCTCCGGGGGATGTTTCCTTCTTTTAAATAAGAGTTAAGATACAGTACTTAAACTGACCTGTAGATAAATCAACCTAGATTTTTGGGGTCAATTTTTTGATCTAAATTTCTAGACTTATACATGTATCTTTTCCTCCATGAATCTAGGTCTGTCCAAGTAAACTGATTCTCTTAAATCCTGAAACAGATAAAGCAAACACTGTCTCAAACTTAACAGTAGCAAAAAAGCAAAATACTTACATCATAGTTCTGGGCAAGATACATCCCAACTACATTACCAAGTGCAAAACCAACCTAAAGCAGAAACAAAAAGGAGAAAGATCATATTTTTTTCCCTCTCCACATATTTGTAAATGACAGCATAACATGGCTTTCCCATTAGAGTTCTTTTAAAGACAGTCTTCTTTCCATGTTTCAAAACAAACCTGATTCTCATTAGAATGTTTATCATATTTTCAACCAATGTTTTCACCAAGTGGCTTCCACTATGCAGAATGCCTCTATACAAATTAATTCCTGCAGTCACTATTTTCCATTTAAAAATGCACTGGAATTAATGTAAATTTCTAGCATTTGAAGAAATGGCAGTTTCAGATTTAAAGAGCATACAAAATACTTGCTCTTAGTATATGGGCTACTCCTTTAGAGTTCCCCTATATTATTCACAGGGCATTGATGTAATCCTTGGAGTAAACTAACAGCTGGGCACAGAGAGATTTGCAGCAGCTGCTCCTTCTCCACATCCTTAGTACCACTGTCACTCATTTGTTCCTCCCATCTGACAAACAAACATGTGGAAAATGGCAAGAGTGAAAAGAAAGAGCACCAGTGAAAGCGTTCTCTCTGTGAGGTTGTGTGGCCCTTGGTAGATGTCATGCTGTGATTCAGAAACAGGGCCTCTAGGAAGTTGTTTCAACCAGGCCCATAGTCCATTCTAGCAAAAGCTCAGACACATTACTTTTGTGACTGGCCAAACTAGCAGGGACATTTTTGGAACTGCAGTCTAAAAGAATGAATTTTCCAAGCTCTGATTCTAGCCCAATATCATGCAGAAGGATTTAACTGCTTTTGTGTATCTGCTTTCCAAGCCCAACATTTTGGAGTTAATCTTTTAAATATGCTTCTTAAATCTCTTCCATCAGGATAATAATACATTTTTAAAAAGTCTTCAAAAATTGTTATGTTAAAAGCATGGATCAAATATTTCAACAAGTGGTGAAAATGTTTCAGGGCTTGTGTTTCATGGCTGCACTGTATGAGGATTTATTCCTCAGCCAGAAAAGAACTGCAGGTTTTACTGACATTGGGGATTACAACATATGTCCAGCAAATTTACAAGTGATTTGAACAAGTTGTCATGTCCACTTTAAAGAGGATGGATGCAATTTATTCCAGATACAGTACAGAGAATTCATCTCTCACTCCTTGTGGCATGTAACGAACTTGATGCTTGGAAGCAGAGATGAAAATTAAATTCAAGAGGTTTACACTATGATAAAACTCATTTTCACAGTCTCCCTTAGAAGTAAAAACCCTACATTTCCAGTCTTGCCTTAGGGCTTACAGTCTCCAACTTGCCATAAAAGTCAATGCTTTAAAATGATTTATCAATGGTATAATACTCCACTGAAATGCAGTTATATAAACAGGCAAATATCTGTCAAATGTTAGAAAATTTCTAATGCTGTAAGTATATTCTTTCACAAGTGGTGGTGGTGGTGTCCAAAAGTCCAAAGATTTTGGGTGATAGTTTTCAACGAAACTGAAAAATAACAAATCAAAAAATTGCACTTTCACCAACAGTGGGCTTACTCTGTACATTTACGGAAGAAAACAAGTATCTTGTTATTTATTTTATTAGTCTTAATATTAGTAAAAAATATTTTAAAAATCTTCTTAGTAAAAATGTCCCTGTTCAGGTGAATGTCTTCCCTTTTATCAGAAAGCCAGTGTGATGTAGTGGTTTGTGCTTTGGACTCCGACTGTGGAGACATTCGAATCCCCGCTCCTCAGTCATAGAAATCAATGGGTGACCTTTGGCCAAGTCACACTCTCTCAGCCTCGTAAGAAGGCAATGGAAAACTCCCTCTGAACACATCTTGCTAAGAAAACCCCATATAGGTTCTCCATAAGTTGGAAACAACTTGAAAGCACACAACAACAACAACAAATAAGTATCTCTCTCTCTCTTTTTGTCTAACAGTTTTTATGGTGAATTCTGAAAACTGAAAGGTCAACACAATTTCACTTTGGACTGTTGGTATGAAAAGTTGTGGTCTCTTGCTGTCACAATAGGTTTGCAACTCAAGAAATAAACTTCATAATGACTCCTTTATTACAATTCATTGTTGTTGTTGTTGTGTGCCTTCAAGTCGTTTCTGACTTATGGCGAATCTATTGCATTTTCTTGACACATTTCTTCAGAGGATGTTTGCCATTGCCCTGAGGCTGAGAGAGTGGGTATTTATGCTCAAGCAGGGAATCAAACCCTGATCTCCAGACTTGTAGTCCATCACTCAGACTGCTACACCATGCTGGCTCTACGAAATGTATTAAAATGTAGGCATGGAACACCCAGCAGATGAAACAGCATCAGATAATGGAACACTCAGCAGATAATGCAAGAGTGCAGTGAGAGATCGTAACACTACCATGAATTGTGGGTGGTCATAATAGATTTTAAACTTATCAGTTGTCTAACAGCTTGGGAATAATCACACCATCTTCTGACATTCAGCACACTGGAAGGCTGGGCTAATAAAATTGTTTAGGGATCTCTGCCTGCGTCCCTACATCAGAACAGCAACTTATAAAGTCTGACATTTCCCCCCCTAATCACTATCCAGCTACAAAGGAATGAAATAATAATTAGAGTTCATGTCTCCTGTCATGGCCACACATTCCTGTTGTCAACACTGAACAGTTCTGCAGAAAATCAAATCTAATTGCCCCACCTTTTTTTGTAGGTCACAATTATTAATCTGTGACTTGTTGGCATGATGATACAGAATTAAAAATCTTTCAGTTGATTTTTATATTACCCTGGCAACATTCATGTTATGTATTTTTGTGCAAGGTCTATATTTTACTGGAAAAAAGCTAATAAAACTTCTTGTCCTTTATGGAAGGAAGACAACTAATGCAACATATGCATTTGAATACAATGTGCCACCAATGAACTATGGTTCTTCCCTTAGCTTCTGAGTTCTCCCTTAGCTCACGTTCTGATGTAGACAGGATATATTTCAATACAAATCTGACTTCTATGATCCACATTGTACACTTACTCAGCATCCACCTGCTGCAGATGAATGTAACAAAATGTCAACATGGTTGTTTGGCATGGTGATAGAAGTGATGATCTGCAAGAGTTATGCTGTACATAAAGCATTGTTCATGGAGTTCAATTCTTTTAAGGCTTCAGACCTGCCATTTATGTGCCCAGAAACTGCACATTCAACTCAGAAATTTTCTTATTAGTTTCCAAAAGCTATTTTATGCATTCAACATGCAAACACACTAGAACTTGGACTACAACTCCCAGAATCCCTCAGTCAGTATGAATTCTGGAAGTTCTGGTCTAAAAAATAACTTTGCCAAGCCATAATGCACACACAGAAAAAAAGGACTAAGAGGCAGAAAACTAGCAAGTTCTAGAGCAATGAGCCTTAAACTGTGCCCTTTAAGAGATTTTGGACGTCAGCTCCCAGAATCCCAGACTATTGGCCAACCTGGCTGAGGCTTCTAGGAGATGAAGTCCAAAATCTCTTAAAGGGCACAGTTTGAGAACTACTGTTCTAGAACATAATTGTACATTATGGTATGTTTCAGGCCATAGGTTTTTCTCATACAAGCCAATTCATAACCAATACAAACCTCGTAATTACACAGGGAACGTCAAATGACCAAACAGTAGATAATGAGCAAATATTTAAAAGAAGTTCCATTGCTTTCCTTAAGCTGCATCTCAAAAATTTGCTGCTTCTCCTAAAATATCACTGCACATGTTCTGAAAGGCAGCAGATGCTGACATCTTCTGGGCTGGGTGTTATAGCTTTTTAAAGGCAGTCTAAGGAACCATTTCTAACCTACTAATTCACTCTTCTTTCCTGTTCCAAAGTGCTACTTTGCTACTTTGTTCCAAAGTGCTACTGTACCTCTGCTACTTGGTCTTACCTGTTAAGTAATGAAGATGGCAACATTCACTTAACCTTCATTAGTTGAAAGGTGCCTATTCAGACTTACAAGACAAAAAAAGCTACCAAGTGTTTTTATATTTTTCTTTTGAATCTATTTGCCATAGCTGGCCTTTTTATTCCAAAGAAACTCAGATTGGGGAAGGGCAAGCGACAACCTCACAAGCTACAAGACAAGTTGAACAGGTCACCCTAAGTACATTTTCCTAGGGTAAAGTTCTACTAAACAAGCAGGATTTATTTTTAACTAATGCTGTCCAATTGTAAGCCAATTGTATTGTATAGAAAACTGCCTTAACACACATGCACATATTCACTCTTACACATGTGTGTATGGACTAGTGACAGGTTCCAAAATAACAATGAAGAGTAGCCGAGATTAATGACATCCAGAGTCGGCAATCAGAAAGCAGATACTTAAAAGTTTGTGTTCTACCAAACTGCCAAATGAAAGTGCTGATTTCAACAAACTTAGCAATGTATTTCTCTGTAAGATGAACATACTGCCCACATTCATAAATTAAATGAGCCACACATTTCTGTGGTTATGGACCACACCCCAAAATATTATATATGTGTGTGTGTGTGTGTGTGTGTGTGTGTGTGTGTGTGTGTGTCATCCAGATCAGTTTCTATAAAATGAAGTTTTCTAACTCGCAAATAAGGATTTAATAAGGGACACCTGGCAAATCAAGTATAGACAGCTACACACACATGAATCTCAAGCCAATATCTTCTATTCTAACCAGAGCTTGAACAATTCACATTATTGACAACATTTCTCAGAATCCCCCAGTCAGTAATTAAAAACCCACCCTGAATTCCAAAGATAAATATAAAAAGCTGCTGGCTTCTTTGAACACATCAAATGAAGGTGACTACTTTGTTTACACTTTACTGGACTGGCATAACACACCAGTGTGTACTTGCAAACACACAATGTACCCCAAAGTTATTTGTTGCATTCTTTGACCAAAAATAGCTCTGAACTTCAAGAAAGCCAAGAGACATTATGTTTCTGTTTCCAGCTACTCCTTCCAGTGTGTACACACACCAATGTTTCATTCTGACACACATGCTTCATTCTGACACACAACAATATTTCCATCATATAATTCAGCCTCATACTGATAAAGCATGGAAAAGGCCCTAGTCCAGACTACAGATCCCAGAAATCCCCAGGCAGCTTGGCCAGTGTCAAAAGCAACCATACTGGATGATGGAGCATTTTAGAAGTTGGCTTCCCCCCAAAAAAAGCTAACTTTCCCATGTGCTACACAACTGTAATAATTTTTAAAACCCATTCTTAGCTCTGGAAAAGATATACCTGCCATTGAGACCCCACGCTTTATGCATTTCTACACTTTCCTCTTTATTCTCACCGTACTCTTCCAAACTTATGGTGCATTCCCCCTATGTTCAGTTGGTTACAGAAATGCCCCTCTGCTATCCCCACAATATTCCCAGTGATTGGGCAGCATATAAATAAATCCTATTATTATTATTTTTATTATTATTACTTAGAGAATACCTTTCCAGAAATGAGCATCTCAATTTTGCACCTCCTTCTATAGCTCAGGCAGTGGGGGAGTGTTGAATGGAAAGAGAATAAAGCTAAAAGCCTCACCCATATGAAGAACAAGATGAACCAAAGCTACCTTGTCCCTGCTAGAGCAATGCTGGCTTCTTTTCTTTAGGCCAGAGGAACGCAAAATGCATACCATCATCATTCCATCAGTAGCGGTTGGAAAAACTGACTGTACTTATGTTTTGCCACATGCTTCCTGGAGCATCACACTGGCACAGTTTTTAACAGAAAATTTTTAAGGCAAACCACAGACCAAAAACCTATATGAAAACAATATGTGCTTCTTAGTTATTGGCTGTGCTCATTTGGCCACAAGAAGATTTGTCCGTATCTTCCAACGGGCACAAAAACACTTTTTTAGTCTTCTACCTATATTTGTTTTCTATTTTGTTTTTCCCTTGTGCTGCATTCTTTCATGAACCCCTCTTCCTCTCCTTTTCTGAGGGACCATATCTGGTTCTCATGGCTTCTCACATCTGGTCCACAAGCTCAATTTTGCTGGTTTCTGGATAAGGAGAAGACAACCAAATTTGGTTCCTAGAATACCAAAAATATTTGAGTATTTTTGTTTAGTTAAAAAAAATGACCTTTTGTCTTTGGCTGAAACCAGAAAAATGTTCACCCAAGGAGGAAAAAAAAAGTTCATGCTATTTCATCACCCAGGAGGGAAAGATCTGTGACGTATTAGCAAAATTTATTTATAAATGACCCCACAGCCACCAGAAAGAGTTTTCAGGAGAACCATCGCACAAGTATCCCACTTGCCATCTTGAGTGACACTGTACAAAGCTGTACTTTAGCTGCTTCCATTGCAATATAAAAAGTAGTCTGCCAGAATGCTGGCAGCTACAGGATCTGGTCTGTTTATTTCAAAGTATTAAAAACCTCAGTTCTTGCAGAAAGAAAAACCTTGTGGGGACTGCCCCTCAGCCCATTTTCTGATACGCTGCAACCTTCCTTCAAATAAATACATCCTGGACATTTTGGAATATGATTACCATTATTTATTTTACTGGTGTGCAGGCAGGACTGATGGAAGCTGTAGTCCAAAACATCTGAAGAGCACCAAAACATCTGAAGAGGTTGCCTATGCCAACTGTATCTGGATTTAAATAATATGAAAGAGAGAAAAGCCTCCAGCACAGTTGATAACTAACAATATACAGTACTGTACATGGCAAGTTAAGGACAGCTGAGGACTGGTGAGAATTCACAGAGCTTCCCATAATGATCCTAATTTTATGCATAGCCTTAAAAAGAAGTATGCAATTACTGAAGTCCTTAAAAAAATCAAGACAAAAGGACAGTTTATAAGATTATCCCTTTATCTCCTTGCAACAGTCTTAAGCAAGAAGATGGAAGATCTGAGACTTCATACACTAAACACAGAAGGGAAGACAGAATATATCAGCTTTTCCTTTCTCCATTCTTCCGGTTGTCAAACACAAATCAGAAAGCCTTAAGTAGAAGTGATTTTTATCATGGATTTGCCCACACAAGACTCAAGCAATCTCTCGTTCAAACCAAAAATATTTAAGGTTCGGTTGAGAGTCTCCTCCACCACTTTGTCAGAGGAAGAAGAAATGTCATCAGAGAACTAAGCTCAAAGAAACACAGCAATCCTTAAAGAGATTGTCTTGAATTGCAACAAATGGCAAAAACTAATGTCAACAAAAGCTGACTTCTCTACTAAAATCAGAATCCAAATTATGTGAACTGAACAAATAAGAGAGGAAAAACAAATTATAATTTTAAAATTTGATATGTATACTGACAGACAGATAGATATTAAATATGAACAGATGAAACCATTTATAAGCTAGTGCTTCCCAAATGGTGCTTTGAGAAGAGCTGAAGTATGTTGTGTTGCATGCATTCGTCATCCTATGACCAAGATGGCAGGATATATCTTTGGCTATATTTGATTGTTCAGTGTTTGTGAGGATACCAATGGCATGAAGGAAGCTACTAGAACAGTTGTTACCCAACACTGGTTCTCCAGATATGGTTCTTAAGTTCCCTGAATCACAAACTACTGGGATTCCTGGGAGCTGAAAGCCAAAACTACTGGAAGACCAAAGACTGAGAAACGTGTTAAAAGACATGGCAGGCAAGCCACATGCCCAAGGACCTATTCATACTATACAATTTATAGCACTATGATTCCACTTTATCTACCATATTTCAGTTATGGAATCCTAGGACAAGGAGTTTAAAAGTTCTAGAGTTTCCTTTTTTTAAAAAAAAAATTATTGTTAAAAACATAGTTACCGGTATTACACCAAATACAGTACAAAAACTTTACCGTCCATTTAACAGATTTGTCAATCTCTTTTTACGATGATACTTCCCCAAGCCCCAAGTTCTAGAGTTTCACAAAATTACATACTCTAGAATTCCACAGAATGTAGCTCTATCATTTCAAACTGTGTAATGTGAAAAGGCCCCACATTCTACAATGCGTTACAGGTACATTAATGGAAAAAATTCCATCAGTGGAATGACACCACTGGATGCAATCCTTTGGTGTAAATCTAATTCACTGAAACAAATCACAACTCTCCAGATACTGCTAAACTGCAGCCCTAGCCAGCATCACCAGTGCTGAGGAATACTAGGAGCCACAGTCCTGTAACACTCTTGATCAGTCCCAACTAGAATAAAACCAATGAATGAACGGGTATTTGGTAAATCAACTGCTGGTTCTACAGATGCAAGTTTGACAGATGTAATAGGTAATATGTTTATTGCAGGTAGGCCAGATTGCATTTAACAGTGCAATTCCATGCAGGATTCCCAATAGCTCTTACTTCTTATTGAGACTTTAGGATTGCTTTTTAGGATATAGTTTATTTTGATTCACTGCATTTATAAGACATATTTCAGTCACATTTTTCTCACTGTCCTACCTCTCTATCTGTTGTGAGAATAGGTAGCTGACTCACACCATTTCTGACCATCAATCCTTCTAGCTCAGTAATTATCTACCTCCACAGAATGAATATAGGACTTTCTGCATAGAAGGTGCATGTGGCATCACAAAGCTGTGGTCTTTAAGAGAGGAAACCAGGTATGACACCCCAAGATTCTTACTGGGCTAGAATATTTTAAGTATCCTCAAACATATGTTCTCATATACAGGAAACATTTTTTAAAAGAATATCAACTGCTTTATTCAAACAAATCCTGATGTTTCTTTCCAATTCAAGGTTATGCTCTTCTCTCAACCTTCCGGTGCCTGATTATAAAATGACCAAAGCAACTCTGCTAAACATACTGCAGAAAAAATAAGGAAGATTCTTTGGGTGTCTTACAGCCTACTTATCAAGGAATGAGTGGGAAGAGGAAAATCAGTGGGCATCTTCTCTAAGGATCATTGTTTCTTGGTTAGTTTTTTAGTGCAGATGGTTACTATACATATAGTATGTGCTGCCTCTTCTTGTGTTGTGCCCTCTGCACCTGCTGCACAAGACCCAGCAGGAGAGGGGCTGTCTTTTTTCTCTTTTCCTTTTCCCAACACACTTTCTGCACCTGGGAAGCCTGCTGGTGACAGCGCAGAAGAAGAACACAGTTCTTACCAGTTGGTCTCTGTGTGCTCCTCTGAAGAAAAACTTTTAATGGTTGGTCAGCTTACCCTAGCCAAGCCCTCTTGGGATCTGCAGTTGCCGCCTCTTCTGAACTATCTGGAGAGCATCTGAATGTTTTTCTAGCCTGTAAAAGGTGAGCACTGATGTTTTATGTTTGACACCTCTTTAAAACTAGTAGTAGGTTGAGTAAAATTCCTAACTTTGTGACTCCTGATCTGGCATTTGCTTGAATATGTGAGGATGATAGGTGGGTAGTAGGATAAGGTTCCATGTGCTGATCTTGCCTCCTACATCCATACTCATGTATGCCACATCAAACCCCAAACCCTGCTATGTTGGGTAACACCCTGCAAAGGGATGTTATGCTTGTTCACTTAAATGTTATTTGAATGCTCCACACAACCCAAGATCCTAAAAAAAGAAAGATCTCCAGCCATGTGGAGTGTTCTTCTCATATTCAAGTGAATGTAAAGAGAGCTCCCTTTCGGAGCTCCCTCATTTATCCCTGTACTCTACAGATGAGAAATGTGTGGCCCGCCAGATGTTGGACTGCAATTCCATCATCCCTCACAGTGTGGCCAGGGCTAATGGAAGCTTCAGTTTAACAAAATCTGGAGAGCCACAAGTTTCCCACCTCCGCTCTACCCTGCACTCATGTATTCAGGCAAACACCTGAACACAACTGAGTTGAACTTTGGATGTAGACATAATCTTGTTTTCTTACTAACACTTCTTAAAGCAATTCAAACTTTAAACATGTTGTGGACACTCTGAAACACTGGCTCAGCAAATACTACAGGTGTGAGGTTTCATCAAGATAAAAATTTTCAGATGCACAGCAGAATCCAGGGACAAAAGTTCCTTGGTAAGTCTGACCAAAAACTGGTACAAAGAAACTACAGCATTGATCCAGAAAGCACATGGACAGGAGCTAAAACAGAGAGGATCAATATTCTGCCAATACCAAGGAGAAAAAGACCAAAGTATTAACAGTTACACTAGTCCTAAACAAGAAGGAATGCATGCATCCATACATGATACCTGGGTTAATGTCATACAATGCCTAGTGTTAAAGTGCTTTACAAATACTATAAGACAAGACCAACTTTCTGCTGCAATTCACAACCCCAAGAAGACTGTTTTGTGTTTTGTACAAGAGAGATAAAGGTTTGTATCACATATGGAAGATGTTGCCATGCTGCACATAACTGATATCAAGAGGGAGAGTGCATACATAGATTAAAAATGGTAGCTTCCCCATGGAAAGACAATTCTGCAGTTGCTTTTGTCTCGGGGGAAAAACCTTGATGAGGACAGATGCATATTAACAATTTTTGCGGGCCCACAAAACCCTCTTGATAACCTCATTCACATTTTTACTAAGCTACTTCAATATGACTTGTTTACAGACACTAGATTTTGCTTCTTCCCCAGCCATCAACTAGCAACCATTCCACCAGCCTAGGAAAGAGGGAAAGAAGGGCCACCATCAGTCCTTCTGAGAAGCCAGCTCCATGAGAAGCAGCCATGGTCATCCTGCACCCAGTCTACCAGGTTCAACAGCATGCTAACATGAAGAACTTTCTGCTTTTGTTTTCTTCTTTTCCTTTTCCTGCCCTGTCCCTCTTTCCTTTTATGCCATGCCTTTCTTAGATTATAATATGAATGCAAGGGTCTATCTGTCTTTTACTGATATATAAATTGCTCAGAGAGCTTTGCCAGCTTTAGAGGGTAGTATGAAGGCTACTGATGAAGCAAACCAACTTCTGTAACATATCTATGGCTGCAGCCACCCTGCAGAAATAATGCAGTTTGACACCATTTTAACTGCCATGGCTCAATGCTATGGAAGTCTGGGAATTGCAATTTATTGTGGCAGCAGAGCTCTCTCATAGAGAAGGCTATGTATCTCATAAAACTACACTTCCCAAAATCCCACAGCATTGAGCCATGGTAGTTAAAGTGGTGTCAAATTGGATTATTTCTGCAGTGTGGATGCAACATATGCTGTGTAACCTGGAGGCAGGAGTAACAACTCCCAGTCAGCAGGACTGCTGGCCAGGGGATTCTGGGGGCTGTAGTTCAAAAATATAAGTTCCACACTGAAGTTACAATAACAGTTGATTTTACAAAGAGGTAAGAAGTTTACATTTTTGACAAATCAGGTGGGAAATAATTCAAAATGAGAAGGTAGCTGGGAAAGGATTGCTATATATTTTCACTTGCAAGGCTGCTACAGATTCGAATCCTACCTATACTGACTCTCATCTTCACTGCAGTTTTACACCATTTTAAGAGCCATGGCTCCATGCTAACAAATCCTGGGATTTGTTGTTCTGTAACACATTTAGCCTTTGCTGTCAGAGAGTGCTACAACAAACTACAAATCCCTGAACTCCATAGCATGGAGCCATGACAGCTAAAGTGCAGTCAAACTGCACTATTTTTACAATGTAAATGCACTCTTGGGCTGCCTCCGCACTGTAGAAATAATCCAGACTCTGCTTAAACTGCCATAACTCCATGCTATGGAATCCTTGGATCTGTAGTTCTGTGAGACATTTAGCCTTCTCTGTCAGAGTGCTCTGCTGCCCCACATAGGAGGGAGCCAGGACCATGAAAGCAGTGTCAAACTGTATTATTTCTGCAGTGCAGATTCAGCACTACAGAAATAATGCAGTTTGACAACACTTTAGCTGCCATGGCTCCATGCTATGAACCCTGAGATACGCAGTTTTGTAAGACTTTTAGTCTTTTCTGTCAGAGAGCTCTGGTGCCACAACAAACTACAAATCCCAAGAAGGAGCCATGGCAGTTAAAACAGTATCAAACAGGATTATTTCTGCAGTGTGGATGCAGGCTCAGAAGTAAACCCCACTCTTTGTAATGGTAGGATTTCTTCCCAGGCAGGCACCTACAAGACTGCCACCTGGTATTATATGATGGGGGAGCAGCTTTTCCTTCATCATTATTGCTTATTATTAATATTTATTTGTATACCGCTCCCCCCCCCCAAAAAAAAATTGGGACACAAAGCAACTTACACATCAAAATTATTCATTCATTCATTCGCTGCTCTTCCTCTCCTGAGAACACTCTGCTGCCAAAACAAACTACAAACCCCAAAATGGAGCCACTGCAGTTAAGGCAGTGTTAAACTAACTTACATAGATGATTTCTGCAGTGTGGATGCAGCCCCAGAAGGCAATGCCACTCTTTGCAATGGTGCCTTCCTCCCAATTATTATTATTATTATTATTATTACATTTATATCCCATTTCCCCCCAAAAAATTGGGAAAAAAGAGTGGCTTACAAATTAAAATTATTAATTCGTTCATTTGCCGCTCTTCCTCTCCCTAAAGCTCCCTCAACAAACTACAAGTCCCAGGAATCCATAGCATTGAGCCGTGGCAGTTAAAGTGGTGTCAAACTGGATTATTTCTCCAGTGTGGATGAAGGCTCAGTAATAAATCCCATTCTTTGTACGGGTTTTTTCCCCCTCCTAAGTAGGCTGCCACTTGGCATTATATGGGAAGGAAAGCAGAGTTTCCTTGGTCATTATTGCTTATTATTATTATTATTATTGCTGCTATTATTATTATTATCTTATATCTCGTCTTTCTCCCAATATAGAGACTCAAGGTGGCAAACAGGTATAAAACAATACAATTTAAAACACAATACCAAATATACCTCTGGGATATGTAGTTTTGTGAGACATAATAAGTCCAAAACACACTGGAGAAACAGTCCAGTTTGAGACTGCTTTAACTGCTAGAGAATCCTGGGAACTGTAGTTTATTGTGGCCCCAGAGCTCTCTCTAAATATCTCACAGAACTACAGTTCCCAGGATTCCCTAGCACTGAGCCAGGGCAGTTAAAGCAGTCTCAGACTGGGCTATTCCTGCTGCAGTGTGTTTTGGGCCTCAGTCTTCATCCTCTGGCTGCTCTTCCTCTCCTCCTATAATGGCTTCCAGGCCCCGAGCTCCTCACAATGAAAAGACTCACCAAAAACTGGAACATAATGGCGGCTGCCAGGCCTTTCAGCTTCCACTAAGAGGCGACCAGAGACTCAGCCGGCTGCGCCCACTCTTCCGGGTCCCCGCCTTTCAGCCCCTCGTTCGCTCTTCCCATTGGTCGAGAGCTTGATGGACCTCTGACTGAGCCTATCCCTGATTCTCCTGAACAAGCCCCGCCATTTTCTTTCTTACCTGAGAAGCACAGAGAGACTGAGAGAGAGAAAACCTTCAAAGCAGCCTCTGAAGCCACACTGCAGGAGTAATAATCCAGTTTGGCACCCCTTTTAGGTCCAAAACACCCTGCAGGAATAATCCAGTTTGACACTGTTTTATGTCCAAAAACACACTGCAGAAGTAATCCAGTTTGACACCACTTTTAGGTCCAAAACACACTGCAGAAATAATCCAGTTTGACACCATTTTAGGTTCAAAACACATTGCAGAAACAATCCAGTTTGACACCGTTTTTGCTCCAAAACACACTGCAGAAGTAATCATGTTTGACACCACTTTTAGGTCTAAAACACACTGCAGAAATAATCCAGTTTGACACTATTTTAGGTTCAATACACATTGCAGAAATAATCCAGTTTGACACCACTCTAAGTGCCCTGGCTGAGTGCTAGGGAATACTAGGAATTGTAGTTTATAGTGGCACCAGAGCTCTCTGACAGAGAAGGCTAAATGTCGCACAAACCTACAGTTTCCAGAATTGCATAGCATTGTGCCATGGCAGTTAGAGCAGTGTCAAACTGGATTATTTCTGCAGTGTGGAGGCAGCCTGGATCCCATTGGGAAGCCAGGCGGGGCAGAGGGGTGAAGTTTATTTATTATTTCACAGGAGTGTCAAAAGCGGTTGGGATTTCTAGTAAACCAGTCCCCCTTTAAGTTCACAGATTAAAGTCTTGCGTTTTCCCCCTTCCAAATCTTATTTATTGTCATTTGACATTCACACATGTTGTTGTTCTGTGCCTTCAAGTTTTTTCCGCTTTATGGGAACCCTTATACCAGATTTGTTCAGAGGAGGTTTGCCATTGCCTCGACCTGAGGCTGAGAGAGTGTGACTTGCCCAAGGTCACCCAGTGGGTCTCATGGCAGAGCTGGGACTCAAACCCTGATCTCCAGAGTTGTAGTGCAACACTCAAACCACTATGCCATGCTGGATCTCAAATAAACTTTTACTCGTAGAAAATTTTATATATTCTGAGTGCTAAAGAAATTCTAGGAACCAAACACATGAGGGCGCCAGAAATCCACATTAAACTTTTCTGAGTTATAATAATTTCTTTTTTAAAAAAACATGCAGAGGTAGCTGTGTTGGCCATTTAGCAAATTCAAGCAAAAATTCACCAAACTGTGATACTTTTACTGGACAACCAAAATGCACAATATACTTGTTGCAAGCTTTCAAAGCTCCATGGCTTCCTCTTCAGGGAAAGTGTTACAAACAAAACAGGAGAAAAACAATTGGAGATGTTAGCCTCCAAGGACAAAAGCAACATAATAGTTTAATTGTTTGAATTTTGTTGAGATTTTAAATGTTTTATCTGTGAGCCGCCTTGGAACCCTCCAGGGAGAAAGGCAGCATATAAATGAAATAAATAAATAATGCAGGCATCTGACTAATATCTCCAATTGTGCATTTCAGTTGGCCAATAAAGGTATCACTGGAGTTCATATAATCTCCATCTTGGAAAGTGCCATCGGTCCCCTGTCAGGAGAAAGGTGGGATATAAATTAAATAAATATAACCATTGGAATTCTATTGGGGTCCTGTTGTTGTTGTTATTGTTGTTGTTGTTGTGTGCCTTCAAGTTATTTCCAGCTTATGGCAACCTTAAGGAAAACCTGTTGGGGCCTTAGGTCTTCATAAATGGATTTATGCCTGTGGGAATTAGGATTGCACAGGTGCACAATGCCTGTATCCAGTTGATGGCTGCTGTTATGTTACTTTATAGCAGAGTCAGTAAAGTGCCTGATGCACATTAGTGCATGATATGCATCAGTGTACAATGCAGATTGTTTCTGGTGCACATCAGTGCATAATGCACCCCAATGAACATTGTACACTAGTATTCACCACACGCTGGTGTGCCTTGTGCACCGATGCATATCAGACACTCTAGCTAATGTCCCATTACACATCTTCACAATTCAGTAAAGGTGTTTCCATAGCTTTGTTGTAGTTAACTGCTGTCAGCTTCTAATTATCGTGATTCCATGAATGAGAGACACCCTAGTCACCCTTTCATGAACCACTCTGCTCAGGTGTAGCAGATTCAGGGCTATGGCTTCCTTGATTGAGTCTATCCAACTTGAATGCTGTCTTCCTCTATTCCTGCTGCCTTCTAACTTACCAAACATTATTGTCTTTTCAAGTGAGTCATGACATCTTATGAAAATCTCAGTTTGGTCATCCTTGTTTCAACAAAGAGTTCTTAATTTGCTCTAGGACCCATTTGTTAGTCTTTTTAGCAGTCCGTGTAGGTATCTGTAGGACTGTTGTACAGCACCACATTTCCAATTAATTGATTTGTTCCTATCGACTTTCTTCACTGTCCAGCTCTTACAACCATACATTGAAATGGGAAATACAATGGAGTGGACAGTCCTAAATGTAGTATTCAATTATATATCTTTGTACTTCAAGATCTTGTCTAATTCCTTCTTAGCTGCCCTTCCAAGTCCATCTTCTTCTGATTTCTTAACTGCAGTCTCCATTCCAAATGAGCCAAGGTATGGAAAATCTTTAACATTTTCAGTTCCTTCATTATCTACTTTAAAGTTATGTAAATCATTGTGATCATTATTTTTGTTTTCTTGTTGTTCAGTTGTAAACCTGCATTGCACTTTCTTCCTTTGAATTTCTTCAGTAATTGTTCCAAGTCTTTGCTATTTTCTGCTAACAGCATGGTGTCATCTGCGTATCTTAAATTGTTGATGTTCCTTCCTCCAATGTTCATGCCTCCTTCTGCCAAGTTTAATCTTGTTTTACATATGATATGTTCAACATACAAGTTAAACAGATTGGTGATAAAATGTAGCCTTGCTTGACACCCCCCCCCTTGCCAATTAGAAACCATTTTGTTTCCCTTTATTCTGTCCTGATGTACAGATTATGTATCAGGACAATCAAATGTTCTGCCATACCCGTTATGATAAAGCTAAGTAGCTAGGTATACAAAGTTACATAATGTAGCAGGCCATAGAGGTTTCCAGCAAACGAGTCTGGCCCTATATCTATTCAAATTTTCCGATTTCTTGCTTCTGCCCCATCACTTAACTTTTATACTCCCCAGCCTGATGAAGTCAGCTCAATAGCTTGCTAATTTGTGACATTTTAGTGCTCCTAGTAATCGTACAACAGAACCCTGATTTATTTCTCACAGATAATAAAGTAATGCTGTTCCCAGTTTGGACCAGCACTGTTAAAGCTTTGCCACATTTGACCCAGTTTCATAAGATATGTATTATATCTTATCTTACCTTTCTTTCAAAGATCTTTCATATGTTCATTTCTAAACTGACCTTTCTTGATCATTTGGTTTGCAAATCCTATCTCACTCTTGCCTATAGGTAAGTTCTTTTTTTAATAATAATAAATATTTACTTGCATGGGAGACTGCCAATAAATATCAGGTGCTATAGGCTATATTTCAGAAGAAGAAATTGGCAAAGCCACCTCTGAGTATTTATTGCCTAAGAAAAACCTATGAAACTCATAGGATCATCACAAGTTGACAGGGAACTTGAAGGCACACACACACATACTCAAAAAGTAAACAGCATATTGAAATTTTGGATAGTGGATGCTAGATGGCACTATATTCCTTTGCAAGGAGTTGTGTAATTCTAAAATATTATGAACACATTCAGCCTTTTCAAATTCAGAGGTTTTTCTGTTTTAGCAATTCATATAACATATATGGTAGATAAAGTTTAATAAAAGCTGAAATCATTTTATGTTGTGCTTTCCCTCCCCAAATCACAGCAGACAATTTATTACACAACATGAGATCTTGTCACACTGTAGATTGGATATGTATCAGGAGAGTGACTAGGGATGTACAGAATCCTCCAGAGAAATCTAATTGCTTTTATGTAAACTGATTTGGCTTCTCTTAAAGTCTCTTGGATGTTTTTTTCATCCAGGAACCCCAGTATTATAATTTTCCTTTTGTTGTTCCTTCACTTGTATATCTCAAAGCCAAGCAACATTCACCTAATGTCTATTAGATTATTCATCCACTTTTAAAGTTAACTATGGGCTGCATCTGCACTGAAGAATTAACGCAGTTTGACACCAGTTTAACAGCCATGGCTCAATGGTATGGATTTGGGGGATTTGTAGTTTTGTGAGATATTTAGCCTTCTCTGTCAGAGAGCTCTGGTGCCACAATAAATTTCAAATCCCAGGATTCCATAGCATTGAACCATGACAGTTAAAGTGGTGTCAAACTGCATTATTTCAACAGTGCAGATGCAGCCTATGTCTCTTTTATTAGTAAGGGCTATTGCTCAGTGTTAGAATATATGCCTTCCAATGAGACATCCTAGGGGCCATTCAGACTACCTTTTACTCCAGATCAGGAACTGAATCTTGCACATGAAGTTCATATTTGCCCCAAATCTCCCACAAGTGAATCAGAGGCTTCCACAATCATTTCGGAGCAAATGCCCCTTAGCGCGGGTCATTTGGAATTGAGGTAAAAGCCGTATCTTTTGGGAAAAAACGGGTTTGGCAAATATGAACTTGCCCCCGAACATGATTGGGGCATGTTCATGGGAGGGATTTAGGTCAGAGAGAGGGCAGAGGGCAGAGCATTCCCTCCCCTTCATCGGGGCAAAGGAGGAGGAGGAGGAGGAAGAAACCGGAGGAAGGATGCAAAAAAGGGCAATTGGGGACAATCAGGGTGACTAACAGGGGATGCAAAGGGCAGTCAGAGGGAGGTCCGAGGGGGGAACTGGAGAAAGGGTGCCAAGAGTGACCGAGGAGGAGGAGGAGGATGAAGGAGCCGGGGGGAAGAAGGGGGCCATGTAGGGCAATCTGTAGTGGAGCAGGAGGAGGAGAAGGAAGGAGCAGGATGAAGGGTCAATTCAGGGCAGGTCAGAGGGAGGGCACAGGACGGAGCTCGCACCAGGCAGCTTTCTCTCTTTTTAATTTTTTTTTATTATTTTTGATGAACGATGCACGTGTTTTTTGCAATAGGTAGATAGATATATAGATAGAATCTGCCTGCCTGCCTGCCTGCCTACTTTCCCTTTCATTCCTTTGCTTCCAGCAGCAGGCAGGGCTCTTTGCAGGAGGCTTTTTTCCTTTGCAAATGCTAGAATGTGAATGTTACAACAAATTGATACAGAATGCTTTTGCTACTGTCTCTAAGGAATTCAGGGGTAGCCTAGGGAAAGCAAAGAATGCATGGCATCCTTTTCTGGCATTCCGAGGTGAGAAATTTATTATTATTATTATTATTATTATTATTATTACATGTGTATGAGGCATTTTGGGGTGGCAAGGAAGGAGGATGCAGAATGCAGAGATGGCATTAGCTTGCATTTTGGGGTTGAAAACAGGGCCAAGGGAAGATCATAAACTGCACTGACCCAAATACTCACAACACACACACACACACAAGAGGTTTTTAAATTTGACAAAATATGCACATACTGGCCCCTGTTTTTTTCAAAAAAAAAAAAAAAGGAAGCACACTTCCGATTGCCCAATGGGTGCAGGAAACGTCACCTATGACGAACGCAGAACTAAATTTGATTGACAGCTAGGCACCTTCATTTTAAACTGATTTCTCCGAGAGGGCATTCAGGGTTAAAATACCCTGATGAGGTAGTGAGCACTTGCTTCTGGAGAGATTCGGGGGGGGGGGGGGGAGAGACCGAATCTTCCCAGTTCCTTCCAGTGCAAAAAGGTCAGTATGAATGGGGCCCTAGGTTCAGTTTCTGGTATTTCTGTGTAGAGCTGGAGAAGACTTCAGTCTGAATCTCTGAAGAACTGCTGTCAGTGAATGAAGACAAGAAGGAATTACATCAGCCAGTGGGTATTAAGGCTTATACCCTAAAACTGCCGAGCTGCCTTGGGTTCTGGCCTGGTAGAAAGGTGCCATTTAAATAAAATAAAATAAATAACATCCTGTCTATTCTTAGATGGGAGACTACTAAGGAATACCAGGTGTTGTAGCTATATTTCAGGGGAAGGAACTGGCAAAAACCACTTCTGAGCATTCCTTACCTAAGAAAACTCTATGAAATTCATGGGATCTTCATAAGTTGACAGGTGACTTGAAGGCACATACTGTACATACACATAATTGATAAAAGCCTCCTGGATAAAGGACTGGTTTCTTCAAATACTTATTACTGCCTCCTATCCCAAAAGGGCCACTAATTTCTTCCTCAACCATGATGCCAGTCCTATCTGCGTTCACCTTGGCAGAATTAAGGGAAATGATCAAAGTGAACAAGCAATAGTCCTCAGTGCTCCAAGCATTCTCCATGTCTTCACATTCTATAACCTGAAAAAATGAGAGATAATTGTAGAAACACGTAGAATTACTTCACTGGAAATCAGATGAGAGTTATTGCAAATTGTGGTAGACATATGTTTATACTGTGAGTCCCAAAGTAATGAAAATAAAGTACCTTAATTATGTCGTAACTAGATATCCTAAACAATGCACTCCTCTTTACATTTCAGCCATCAGTCCTTCCTAAAGTAAGATTGGCACTGGATCTATTAAGCTTATCACATGGCGCCTGCAGGAACGGGAATGGAATGGAATGGAACCAAACGGGGGGAAACGGGTGTTACTGCACGGGAGAATGCCTCTGATGCCACCTTGGGAATCCCCAAGCTGTTCCCCAGTGGTTCCTGTAAGTGCCGTGAGATAAGTTCTTATATTGTTGTCCTCAAAAAAGATCAGCTCCTCCTTCCACAGTCAAAAGGCACTGAACAAAGATTTTGATTGGCTAGACAGTCAGAATAGCTAATAAATCATGTTATCCCTCTTTTGTTTCATTACACTATATATGGGGTCTCATAGGGATTGTATTGTGCATTCTATTTTTATCATTTGCTGTAGGCTTCAAAAACATTGTTATTGCTGGAACGCACAGGTAACAAAATGCAAAACATGATTCAGGAGATTTTGGGAGAGTTGATCCAAGAGATTTTGCTGACTGAGACAAAACATCAAATGTCCCCAAGTGGGGAAGGAAAGAATATTCAAAGGCTCATGAGGGAAGTGAAAAAGGGACTTCTTAAGTGTCAGGAAGCCCTAAGAGGTGAATTCAGAATCCCCTTTTCCAGTTTCTTCTCCAAAGTCTTTGAAGAGATCTAGTGGACTACTCCTGCTTATTTATTTTCCCCTGCAGACCTCTCTCTCAAGGTTTATAGTACTCAAGGGTGGCCAAGTTCTTTCGAATCTGAGGCAGAGATTACCACAAGCATCTCTCCATAGGAGTAAAGACATGACAGTAATATATAGATGGATAATATTTGCTTCCCTTTCTTGACACCTAAATCACCTGCCCAAAATATCTATCTCATTCTGCCTACTGATATTTAGTTTGGTAATTCATAAACTGTGCAGGTCTGATCCAGAGAGAGCAAAAGGGAGACAAGAGCAATAGGACTCAGCCTCAGTCCTAAAGATGCTTTGGACACCATAGAGCCAGCTCTGTCTGCACAACTCCGTGCACTTTCTTAATTGTTGTTGTGTGCCTTTAAGTCATTTATAACTTATGGTGACCCTAAGGCAAATGCATCAAGAGGTTTTCATGTCAAGACTTTGTCACAGAGGGTGACAGCATGTGACTTGCCCATGGCAAGTTTTCATGGCTAAGGGGGGAGATGAACCCTGGTCTCCTAGAGTTTTAGGCGGGTTACAAACCGCCATAAAGTACGCGCTCCGCGCATACTAGGGTTAGGAAGGGCCGTATTAGGGTTAGGAAGGTTCTTACCTTCCTGACAGCCCATCCACATGGGCGCCGCCATGTTGACGTGTTGCGGCGGAAGTGACGTCGCGAGGACGCACTCCACCCCTCGCGGCGCCACTTCCGCATTTCGCCGCTCCTTTTTTGCTGCGCAGGGAAGCCTCGCGGTCTGGCAGCTGGGGCTTCCCTACGCAGCGAATGGCGGCGGCGGCGGCGGGAAAACGGCCCCTTGAGGGCCGTTTGTAACCCGCCCTAGTTGACCACTCAGAGCACTACTCCACATTGGCTCTCATGGTGGCAGTTACTGGTCTTTGACTCCATAATACTTACATATGTACAATTGTTGTTGTTGAGCGCCTCCAAGTTGCTTGTGACCATTCCTATCACAGAGTTTTCTTGGCAAGATTAGTTCAGAGGGGGCTTGCCTTTGCCTACTTCTGAGACATAGGAGATTACCGCACTGGGGTAAAAACGTTCCCCAATGCATTCTCACAGGTGCGGGCACAGAGCGTGATGGGAACCCGATGGGGCCCAGAATGCTAGTTTACTGCACGGCGGAACACCGCCGTCACCGCTAGGCGTTCCCATCGAGTTCCCAATGTGTTCCAGGAGATGCCATTTCTGGGGTCAGTTTCAAAGCGTTCCCAAAAATGACGTCTCCTGGAATACATTGGAAACCCGATGGGAATGCCCGGCGGCAACAGCAGCGTTCCACCGTGCAGTAAACTAGCGTTCTGGGCCCCATCGGGTTCTCGTCATACTCCGTGCTCGTGCCTGTGAGAACGCATTGGGGAACGTTTTTACCCCAGTGCGGTAATCTCCTGAGATAGTGTGGGACTTGCCTAAGATCACCCAGTGGGTTTCCATGACAGAATGAGGATTCAAAACCTGGTCTCCAGAGTTTTAGTCACCATGCTGGCTCTCTACATATCACTATTTCTGATAATTTGTTTCTCCTCTGCAGTATATCAGGGAGCAACTTTCCTGGACTCTCAAACATAGATTATTTTCACAAGGTGCCAAAGATCTATGCTGGATCAGGCAGAATTAAGATAGAGTCCAAGAGAGCAGGATTAGGGTGAGAAATATGTCATGTTAGAAACACTTTGTCATATATTTCAAAAATCAATACAACCAGACTACATTGAGGATGATTTAGATGCTAGAATATTAGCCTGTATGTACATCAGCTGAAAATATGTTTGTATTTTCCTTAGCAGTGTTGTGATTGTGACTCATTAGATTGCTAATGGTTTACAGTTTAGCATGCTGATCAATGCCTCATTTAGGAAATAAATTTCATGGAAAATATGTTATTATTGGATATTTGCTTTTTGAGAAAAATAAAATAAACCATCTTTTTAAGAGAGAGATCAAATCAGGCATCATTCCAGTTCTGCTCAGCAGGAGAATAAAATGTGCAGCAGGAAATAGCCTTTTGTGTAGTAGGCTGTATGAGCTTTAATTAGAAACAAAGTTATTTCTTTGAAAAATCATGAGGAAATGACAAATAAAAGAAAAATTAATATGTCTACTGTTAACTTTCAGTCTTCAAAATCCTCATGTATGTGCCTTCAGGTCACCTGTTGACTTATAGAGACCCCCATGAATTTCATGGGGTTTTCTTAGGCAAGGAATACCAGTTCCTTTCTCTGAACTATTGCTTACAGCCCCTGGTATTCATTGGCAGTCTTCCATCCATGTACTAACCAGTGCTGACCCTGCTTAGCTTCCATGATCAAACACAATCTGGTGTCTGCATACTTAATTAACAGTATTTCATTAATTGACATTATCTTATTGGGGCCAACTATCATTGTTTCATCTGTGACCAAGGAAAATACATACATGAAGATTTGTCTAGCTGCTTTGGATCCAGTTGTGTTGGCATAGTCAGTTGCATCTAGCACTGCTTTTGCACCATAACTGCAGCTTTCATTGGCCCCAAGGAACTATGATTTTCATCATCAGATGCTATTTATTAAAATACTTCTTTCCCGCCATCTTTAATAAGATCTCAGGGCAGCATACAATTAAAATGATATAAAGAGATTAAAACAATTCCAGATTTTTTTTTAAAAAAAACATTTTTAAGAAAAAAGTTTAAATAGGATAAAAGAATATTAAATAAATCACTAGGTCAAAACAGCAGAAAAAGCCATAATAGTTAAAACCAAGTTC
Source organism: Sceloporus undulatus (assembly GCF_019175285.1). Classification (NCBI taxonomy): domain Eukaryota; kingdom Metazoa; phylum Chordata; class Lepidosauria; order Squamata; family Phrynosomatidae; genus Sceloporus; species Sceloporus undulatus. The sequence goes on along the minus strand of NC_056526.1, from coordinate 22,833,977 downwards.
ATGAAGGAATATGATTAGATCTAAAGGTTTTAATTAAAAGCCATGTTTTAACTTGGTGCCAAAAAAAAACCAAGGTTGCTTCCAACTAGGCTGCCAAGAGCAGGACAGTCCATAAATGGGATGCCATAGCAAAGAAGGCTCTCTTCCATGCCTCTGTCTCATGTGTTGTTTCCACTGCCATGCCATGCAGCAAGGCATATCTCAGTTCTCAGGCAAGTATATATAGTGGGGTCTTGGTTTGGTACCAGGGCCCCCTGTGGATACCAAAATCCATGGATGTTCAAGTCCCATTATATACTATGGAATAGTAAAATGGAGTCCCTGGTATAAAATGGCAAAATCAAGGCCTGCATCTTCTGGGGTAAAAAATTGAATATTTTCAAGATGTAGATGTTTGAACCCATGGATGCAGAATTCATGGATATGGAAAGCAAACTGTGTAGGGAAGGCACTCCTTCAAGTGCTGAGGCCCCAAATTATTTTGTAATACCTCATGATTATACATTTTCTCCCCAATTCTGGTTGGTCTACAGTGCCATCACACCTCAGGAATAGTGCATATGTATCTTCAGTTAATAACTTGATGAAGTTATATAAGGAATCTCTGTCCTCATCTATCCTGAAGAAAAACAATATCTTTCCTTCCTTCTCCTTCTCTTATTTTCTTGTCCTACCCTCCTTTCTGTCAGTTTTTTCCTTCATTCTAAAGTCAGTTCCATAGTATTCAATGTTGTTTTACTTGGGGAAAAAACTGGAAATTCTCAAAATACTGCAGTTCTTGTCGACCTGAACGGAATACACTTTCCCCTTCAATCAGGCACCATACATTATTTTATGCACCTAGACACAACAAAGAAGCATTCTTCTGAGTAGAATTCAGAGACTTATAGTCTTGTTATTCCAGAATATCAGCATGCAAAGGGATCTTGCAGCATCTTCAAGACTAACTGTGTGAAAGAAGTTGTAGCATGAACTTTTGTCTATGAAAGTGTATGCTACAACTTCTTTTGCACAGTTAGTCTCATAGGTGCTGCAAGATCCCTTTGCATTTTTCTGGCTAGACACGCATAGCAGATTGTTCTGCTAAGGAGCTAACACAGATTTCCCGTTACAGTCAGGAGTCAGAATAGCTTCCTAGTACAAATCTACCCACTCAGTGTACAATTTTGTATAAATATTATGTTGCAGCTGATCATTGCTTTACAAGCTACTATCTCAAGGAAAGGGTAACATCTGCCTGAGGGTGTACTGGTGAGTCTTAGAAATGTCATTGCTTTGTTCCCTCCTTTTATTTTCCCTAGTAGATCCATTTAGATACATTTTCTGTTAGTCCATTTAACGTGGTCTTAGAAAGTTGATGCAGTCTATTCCTTCACAGGGTATGTTTCTGTTTTTATAGGAGAATTATTGGACTAATGCTAAAAGACATGTAGGAAGTATTTCTATGCAAAACTCTGATATCTCCTCTATAAAAAACAAACACTCATAAAATTTTCAGCAAAAAAGGTAACATCATATTGGAGGGGGATGATAATGCAGGTCAGATTTTCATATAAGAGATTTCATGGTATGCCAGCAGATGTTTGGGTGGTAGCTTGTTGGTAAACTACCATCTTCCACTGTTATGTATTACTGAATAGGACAAAATGACTTCCACGTTTCTGAGAAGGGTGTCCCACATCCCACAACTGCTACTAAATCCCACCAATGCCTAAGAATCCACAATAGAAAATTATATCACCTTGATACCACTTTTATTGCCATGGCCGCATCCTATGGGATCCTGGGATTTGAAGTTTCATGTTGTTGTGTCACTTCAAGTCGTTATCAACCTATGGCAACCCTAAGGCGAACCTATCACAGGGTTTTCTAGGCAACATTTATTAAGAAGCAATTTTCCTGTGAGTTCCTCTGAGACTGAGAGTGTGTGACTTGCCCAAGATCACTCAGTGGGCTTTCATGTCTGAGCAAGGATTTACACACTGGTTTTTAGAGTTGTAGTGCAACACTCAAAGTACTCCACCATGCTGGCTCTTTGTAGTTTCATGACGTATTTATAATTCTCTGCCAGAGAACTCTAGTGCCTCACCGAACTATAGATCCCAGGATTACATAGGAATCTCACTGTAAGTCAAATTTTGAGCAGAACTAGGAAGTATCTAAGCATCTTCCTAATGTTTGCTTGGAAATCTGGGGCTGCATTCACACTGCAGAAGTAATCCAGTTTGACACCACTTTAACTGTCATAGCTCCATTGTATAGAATGCTATGGATTTGTAGTTTGTTGTAGCACAAGAGTTCCCTGATAATGAAGGCTAAATAGATGATAAAACTAAAAATCGCAGAATTCGATAGTATGGAGCCATGGCAGTTAAAGTGATGTCAAACTGGATTATTTCTGCAGTGCAAACGCAGCCTAGGAAAATTCCTAACATTTGAGCAAAACAGATAAGGAATTTGGAGGCAAGTCTATGGAGTATCAAGCAGCAGCACTTCCTAGTGGTGTATTACATATCCATAATGCAAAACTGATATTTCAGATGTTATTTTTCTCCTACCCAAAATAATGCTGAAAAGGTCAAGAGAGAGGACTAATTATACTAAATTACATGATAATGGCTCCATGCCAATATTCAAAATAATACCAAGGATAAAAGAAAAAAGATGGATGGATGGATTGAAGGAAGGAAGGAAGGCTATTTCCTAGGAGATCTAGCTGTTTTGACAGCAGTTTACCAGGTGGAATAAAATGATAAGCTTAAAAAAAAAAACAATGCACAGAATACATATATTTGATTCTACATTTCTGAGTTCACTGTGACTCACAGAAAAATGTAACATCATCATCATCATCATCATCATCATCATATAGTTTATTTGTATTTCCCACCTCTCCCTATGGATTGAGGCGGGCTTACAATCATAAAAATGGAAATACAGTTACATATAAAATACAGCTTAAAAATATAGTATCACATTAAGATCAATATATCATCATCTGCTCCACTTAACATACTCAAAGCGGGATGTCCCTTTATATTTATTTACAAAAGATCTGGGGGATAAGCCCACCGGAAAAGATCATCATGGAATCTAAGTAACAGAATCAGTGGGAAACAGAGGAATGTTCTGTCAAGTAAAATAATGAAGTATTCAGAATATATTGTGGTTTTACCATAAGCTTTTTTGATTGTAATGTTAATAATTACAAAACCACAATTCCTGCCCCATTTGCCTAAAGCAGTCATAGCAAGTCTGTAGTCACTAACTGCTAGTCTGATCACTTGCAAACTTCCTTTTTGTTTGCTTTTCCACATTCATTCTTTCTACATCACTCTAACCTACCACCATGTTTTTTTCTCCTCTCTCTCTAGTACCATGTGTTTGATTATGGACAAGTACTTCTCAGTAAAGCTATTTTTCATTTATTTTTCAAAGAAAACTATGCTAATTTCTTTTCTCTGCTAGAAAGGGAGAGTCATGGGACTGGTTTTTCAGCTTCTGCCTTGCCAATTTGATTACTCTGCTTGAGAGTCAACAACTATCCCTCATATTTCCCAACATGATTCAGGTACATGAATACACAACCAAGCAAAACAACTTCACTGGCTATTGGTGTGGCAGAAAGTGTTCATTATAATTTCTAATGCCCTGTATATTTTAGGTCCAGATTATCTGAAACACTATGTCTTTCCATTTGTGCCTGTCCAGATTTTAAGGGGAAGGCTTTGTCTTAGTCCTCACAGGCACAACTTATAAGGTCATGAGGGATGACTTCCTTCGCAGCTATTCACTTCATTCTCAGATAGGCACTTTGCTATCCTTCCATCAGCAGGCAAAGATTGTTTTATTCTGATAGGGTTTGAGAACTGAAGGTATTTCCAGAAATGTTTTTTCAGAAGGTGCTGTACTGTTTTAATTGTACTATTTTCTGTTCTTTATTATTTTCAACTGAAAAATTGATTTTGTTTTTTAGGTTTTAATGTTGCTAATAGTTCGATTCCATTTTAATGTTGAGATTTGGAATGTTTAAACTGTATTTGTTCTAATTTGGAAGCTATCTTGAGTCCTGTTTTTTGGGGGGGGAGAGATTATAAATGATTGTGGTGGTAGTGGTGGTGGTGGTGGTGATGATGATGATGATGATGGTGATAATGATAATGATAAGAATATGAATACATGGGAAGGGAGGGGAAGGCTGCACTACAGATCACACATGGATATATCATTCCATCTGTGCTCTCTTGTCAGTTTTTCATGTCCATTTACCAATGCGTTTCATACAGTTCCCACACTGAAGTGCAACATATTTATTTTCCCCAAAACAAACAAAGAAACAAAAAAGATCCACCACCACACTTGTTATCAGAATGTGGTTGTACTTGTTCTGAATTGTATTTCATCCTGCTCGGCCATAAACCATGCTGAATGGAAATGATGGGAATTGTAGTCAACACTTCTGACAGGTTTTGGTTTGGGAAGCCAGTTCTACATATATTCGCTAAAAAATATCAGAAATTTTATTTATTTATTTATTTATTTATTTATTTTGCACCTCTTAAACTCAGATACAAGGAGCTTGAGTAAGGTCATTAAGTAAGCATCCCTTTTATTGCAGCTCATCTTGACATGTCAGTCCTGAGTGCTTGGTAACGTAGCAACCGCCTGTAGCTTTTCATTATCATCATAATTTGCTACCTTTCTAACATCAGAAGGTGGCATTTAAGACAGGCTGATCTTTGTTCTTAAGCTGGCAGCAGCGGCATTAAGCTTTCCTGCCAGAGGAATGGAACAAACATCGAGTAGGGGCCTCATTCAAGCCACTAAAGGGCTATGTTTACTTATCTGTGGATAATACTGATATTAAGATGAAAGGAGACAGAACACAATTAGGCTTAAAAACAGTAATTATGAAGGCAGCGGGATTGCTGAAAGATTAGGCCAATTCATCTACCAGTTCTGCAAAAACAAGTCCTCTTGGCGGGCAAAAGTTCACAGAATATTTAATGAAAAGTATATGCAAAATCCTGAGAAAGTGAGTAAAAGAACTACTCAGTGTACAGATTGTGTTATGTCTTCCCCAGGAAAATGTGGAAATCAAATTGTTAGAATCAACATTTGAGAATGTTCAATAGATTCAGTGGGTTTACTCCAACTAGGACTAATAACTGGATTAGGCCGTGTAAGTATGTACATGTCTTGAAGTTGTCTGTTGACTTATGGTAACTCCATTAATTTCACCTAGGTTTTTGGGATTTAACCTGACCCTAATACCATATTGTTTTAAGTGTATGTATTTGTATGGCTCTGGCCCTGAGTCTCCAGTTTTTGTGGGTCATTTCCAGGTGAGAGATAAGGGTGTAAATGTACTTATTCTGCTTCCTCCTTTCTTTCAAGTGGTTGTAGTGGTTGCTTACCCTCTTTTCTTTCTAGTTAGAAGAAAGTAGGCTAGATTAAAGGTTCCTTATCTCATCCTCCTAAGCCCCTCATTTCACCTTGATGTGGGGATAGCCCCTTTAGCTAATTTCCAAACAGGAAAATATTTCCTATGTGTGTGCATGTATGTCTGAAAGAGAATGAAAACTGTGAGCATCTATTGTCAGCACATAATGCATTGCACTTAATGGCACTATGAAGAGCTGTCCCTAAATCTCAGGGCCTTGGATGAACTTGTAACTATAGTATGTGTGAGGGTGGGCAGGTAGATGTATTTTATAGTGGATGCTTTTAATTAAGTAGAAAATTGGTACATTTAAAAAAATATGCCACATGACTCTTGGGGCTTACTTGGAGATAATTTATTCATTTTGAGTAAAATAAATAATACTAATATTTAACTGGATGTTAAGGAACTTCTCCAGTGATACATACTGAACTTTGGGAAACTGGTAAAATTATGTTTTACTACAAACTACAAGGAAACTGGTAAACTACAAGGAAGCTGGTAAAATTATTTTCTCTGTGAGCCACCTTTGGGCCCTCCTGGGAGAAAGGTGGCATACAAGTGAAATAAATAATACAATAATATGCTGGTTGTGAGAAACAATATTTTAAAAGCTATTTAATTGAATTTCTGCTTTTTCGAACACATTTTCTAGAACAAATCCTAATTACTATATTGTTTGTATGCTGTAGGTTGTTTGGGGATGCAACTTGACATGCTACTGGGCATAATAAACATTTTGATAACAGTGTAAATACAGTAGTATCAACCTACATGTTCCAACAAGATGATCAAAAGATCATGCTGATCATATTGATCTAAAAATATCTTACACTGATTTCCCATGTCAGAACTTGTAATGGCAATCTAAAAGTTATTCTGGAGTTTCTGAGACAGCATAGGGTATCTAATAGAAATGATACTACAAATATGAATCCAGATATTCTGTGGATTCATGCAGTTGGTCTTGTGGAAAGATACTCTTCTTCCCTTTGTTCCCTTTGGCAGCCCCCCGCCCAGCCTCTTGAAAATGCTATATATTCAGTTCCATCATAACCAACCAGAACACACCCAAGTTCATCACATTTCAGTAGTTAAACAGTTAAACAGATAACTGTTTAGAGACAGAAAGATTATTCAACTGTACTGGGAAAGTTGTTGGAAATTTTCTCAAGTGTCTGATGAAAATACTCCTGGATTGATTAAAATCTTTGCAGTTCGAAACATTCAATGCAAAATTTGCATGGTTTTTCATACATGGAATTTCTGTATAGACAATAGTACATCTGCACATGAATACTGTTTTCTGTGCAAAAAAGTCCACATGCATATTTTGCATGATAAGTCCTGAACTGTGCAGTTCCTGAAAATGTTCTTTCAGTGGGCAAAAAGATTCTAAAATTATTTGCTGCTTCCTTCAGTAATAAAGTTAGCAAAGAATTGTATCCCTAACAGGCCCAAATCTGGTTAATACTTGAATGGGAGACCAGAAGGAATATCAGCTAGAGCTGTGAAAGAATTGTGGCCAAAGACTGCAGTGCCACTGCCAGTCAAAATTGACAAAACTAGTCTAGATGGAACAAGCGTCTCACTTACCAATATATTCGATTATAAATCGATTTCATGTATAAGTTGAGGGCAAGTTTTGGAGCCAAAGCTATGGATTTTGGTATGACCTGTGGATAAGTCAATGGTAAAACCTAGGGGCATGTAACAATGGATCAAAATGATGAAGCAAAGGAAAATGATGACAAAGAACTTACAAAATCCCAGCAGGCATACGTGTTTCTACTCCCACTAAAGACAGGATGGATGAGAGAGTAGAGAGGGGTCATTGCTTCCAGGACAGATTGCAGTCTTGCCTTTCACCAGGGGATGGTTCCTTTTTAAATAAGAGTTAAAGTACAGTACTTGCACTGATTTGTAGATAGGTTGACTCAGTTTTGGGAGGTCAATTTTTTGACTAAAATATCTAGACTTATACATGAGTATATACAGTAGTTACAGGTCACCTTCTGTGTTCTTGGAATGTTTAGATAAAAGGTCAGATGATTCTGATGAATGGGATGGGCTGTGACACAAGAGGGAGGAGATCTGGAAATTGGGCAGTGGTGCCTTCATTTTATTTACATCATTTCATTTATTTCAGTGGGCAGCTCTTCTCACTTTCCCCTCTGTTACAGTCCACTCAGTTCATCAGGGCCCTTGAACTGATGTTTCACATTTGCAGAAGGTGATAGGAAGTATGTTGTAGGGGAAAGGAAACATGAAAGTCCCTTTCCTTATCTGCACAAATCTAAATCTGGATCCCACTTGTACAGCGCTGGTAAACAATTTGCAACCCAATCCATGCTGATAAATTGCAACTCCTTCTTTGCCTTCTTTTTTTCTTTTTTTTAAAATAAATTTTATTTATTAGTTATCATCCAAACCATTACATAATAATTCTTTTTATTTTGCTTCCTTACCTCACTCCTCACTCTCATACTCCCTCCTAAACAGCTTTATAGATGATATAACTATATAACTCTTCATGATCAATATTACTTAATATGCATAATAGTCCTTATCATATTGGGTATTTCTCTATAACCTTAACTCTTCTTTAACGTTTTCAATCACCAGTTTCCATTTATTGTTCCACGTTTCTTCCTTTATCTTTCTGATATATTTCAGTCTCCTTTCTCTAAGAAAACTGAATGATAAAAATTCAGCTATATATTTTTCCAGATTAGACATACTCCATATTGATTTATCCTTCCAACTGAAGGCAATAAAACTCCATGTGCTGCTTTTAATATTTGCTTCATCACATATTTTTTATTCTTATTCAGCCTCATTTTTCTGAAATAAAGCGTAATGTTCTTTTCTTTACTGAGATGTATATATTTCCCTAATATCCCATTTATTTATTTATTAACTAGGCTGGAAAATTTCTGAATGAAGGAAATGAATGTATTATTTATTTATTTATTTATTTATTTATTTCTATAGCACTGTAAATGTATGATTCTTTAATACCACAACCATGCCCACAATTTGATGAGCAATTCCTATTTATAAAAGATAGCTGATATGGTGTTCTGGAGCAAGCATGGTGTAGTGGTTTGAGCATTTGGCTGTGACACTGGAGACCAGGGTTTGAATCCCAGCTTAGTCATAGAAAGAAACCCACTGGGCAACCTTGGGCAAGTCAAACCCTCTCAGCCACAGAAGATGGCAATGGCAAGCCTCTTCTGAAGAAACCTGCTAAGAAAACCCCATGATAGGTTTGCCTTAAGGTCACCATAAGTTGGAAAGAACTTGAAGGCACACGACAACAACAACAACAACAACAACAACAACAACAACAACAACAAGGCATTCTACACCACTGTTTATGGATTGCAACTCCCATCAACACTACCCAGCATAGCTCATGGTGCAGGTGATAGGAGCTGTAGTCTAACATTATCATTAGGGCTACAAATTGCTCACCCCTGGGGTAGAAGCTGAGAAAGAAAAAGATCAGCTTGGAAAATAGTATACAATGAGAGCTCACTCTCTGTTGTTGTTGTTTTAGTTACAGATATTTCTATTATACTTTGATTAGCAACCAAATGTTGCTTCTCTCTGCTTCCCTAACCTTTGTGCTAGTGTTGTCAGTGACTGTTCATTTTCTCTCTATTTCAATAAGAGACATTTCTGGATGTCATAGCAGCTTTACGTCATCCACCCACATTTGTTCTGAATTATACTTATAAAATGTTCAAGAGTAAAACTTGGTATTTAGAGAAATAGCAAGAATTGCTTGCTTACTGTCTTCCCATTTTATAAATTTAGGACAAGCAATGCTAGATGACTTGGACCTTCAGGCGTACACTCTTCATATTGGAGATGAATGAGTAACAGACTCCAGATGGGTTACATTTGTAAAAGAACAGGATGCAAACTCCTTTAGGGGTGGTCAACTTGTTGCTTCCTACACATTTCTTGTTATAAAAAAATTAACTGTTTGGATCTTAGTGTTGTGACAAAGATAGTCTTTTAACATCAACACAACGGATCTATACTGGTCGTGTGTGTGTGTGTTAAAAATGCTTTACTCTCTGATCCTTTTCTCTGAACATCTCTTCAGTTATGACAAACAATTTGTGTTGTTACAAGAAGTGCTCCACTGTAATTACTAAACTACAGCTTGGTGATCAGTACAGAGTAGTCAAAAACAGCCCTTTCTCCCCAGATCACTGGCCTATTTTTGAAGTTGTTGTTCAAAACAGGCAAAAAAATAAATAATTAAAAATCTACTCAGATACACAACAATTTAATCCTAAACTGATACCGTCAACTCATAAAATAAGAATGGCATGGGGTGAAATAGCCCAGAATGAGTCATATTATTTAATTTACATACCACCTTCCCTTCACCTCATATTTGGACCCAAGGCAGGTTACAAAAGGTAAAACAAATGCAATTAAAAACAGTTACAAAAAGAGAGGTAAAACATGTGAAAAATTATTATTAAGATACAATTAAACAATATCTATAATTAATAACCTTTAAAACAGATCCATGAAAATACAAAAGATACAAAAGCAACATAAACAGCACAAAAAACTTGTTTTTTTTTCCATTTTGTATACTCATTATTGTATTTTATGAGACTCAAGCAGATTTTGGTATCCACTAGGGGTCTTGGAAGCAAACCCTAGTGGATACCAAGGCCCACTGTACTAAGAAGATCTCTCATGTGTTCTGGACAAAAAGATGGTAGGACTGAGAGAAGGTGTTAGGTCCCAGGTAGGCTCATATAGGGATACTGATCTTTAAGATAGCACATTATTGGCAGACAACAAATTTGGCATGTCTATCTACTAAGGGTGCAGTCCAGTTAAAGTGGTCATTTAACTGGCATGACTCTTTCCTGTGGAATCCTGGAATTTGCAGTTTGGTCTGTCAGGGAGCTCGGTGCCTCACCAAACTATGTATCTGATGGAATCATGGCAGCTAAAGCGGTGTCAAACTGCTTTAATTCTGCAGTGTGATTGCACTCTAAGTCAACAAGTGGCTTAAAGGCACAGACGCACATGTCTACTCAACCATGTTTCACAGTTCCTGCTTCAGGGAAGTCTAGGCTATCAGGAATCCCATCTATAGAGCTATGGAATGGAGTAGGATAAATATTCGGTTTAGTTCACGAACAACATGATCGATTATTTCCTATTAGAAGAGAGTACAAGGATTTCTCAACCTAGATGTCTGGATTTTGAAATGAGCAATAAGACAGATGAATGGTTGGTGTGAAGACAAGAGTTGGACAAAGCTACAAGACAGTGGAACAGTATGAAGAAGCCAGCAAGCTGATTCCTCAGAGACTCCATGTCTAGGGTGTACTGTATTCTAATAAGACCCTAAAAACTTGTTATTTGTCCCAAGACAGAAGGAGTAACAGTAAACAGAAATGGTATAATGTACTTTTTCTCCTAACATGCTATCTGCCGATAGTGCTCCACTGCAGTGATGATGAAAACAAGATCAAACAGTTGACAAAAAATAATGGGGGATGTTGATAGAGCAGAAGGAGTTACACCTCAGGAAAGGAGCTCATTTCTCTTTTCCCCATATTTTTATCATTTCATTTTGCTCTCTGTGGATTTTGCTTTCAGGAGCTCGTTTTAGCTTCTTTTCCCCCTCTGATTTTCAGATAAGGTTCATCTTTAACGATTATTTAGATTCTCCGGGGTGGAATCCTTCCTAGATTCTTATACCAGTCTGATTATTAGATTGGACTAGATTTTTAGCCTGTGAATATTGCTAATTTCCTAAATCCTGTTCCCGACTTATTTATATATTTTTCAAAATAATTTCCTGGTGAGACTAAGGCTTGGGTGCTTAACAGACTGCCCCTTTCCTTGCCAGATTGGGACTGTGGCAACTGCACCCCACAGCCCCAATATGGCCTTTCTGCAGAGCAAAAAGAAGCTGCAAAAAGCCCCTGCTTGATAGCAACCACAATGCTTCTCCCTCGTTGAACTCTTTCAGACTTGAAGGTTTGAACGGGACTCACTATGCATTTACTGAGCTGAACAAGTAACAGCATTTTACAGTAATAACCTCAGTGACCAAAGTGATATGTTATGAAATAAGGAACAATATCAGAAACATTTGTAGGAAACTCAGTTATTAAGGAACAGCAGATGTACCAACTTTGCAAAGTTTAGAAACCTCCAAGTCCCTCCACCATAACACATTGTTTTTCACCTGTTCCTTTGCTCTCCCTGCCCCAATCATTTTCTCTTTTCTACCGTTGTTCATCCAATTTCCCCCTACTTGCTCTCTCATATGCCTCATTAGCAGATAGATGGAGGCTATCTCTCTCTGGATTCATCCAGATGTTCTATATGTGTCAGAATTGATGGTTTTCATTTACCATTCTTACTGTGGGTATATGTATTCATGTCAATTCTGATGTACAGTGAACCTATCAGGGGTTTGGGGGGGGGGGAGTTTGGCAGTTTTTATTCAGAGCAGGTTTGACATTGCTTTCCTATAAGGCCGAGACAGTATGATGTGTCCAAGGTCACTTAGTGAGTTTCCAGAGCTGAGTGACGATTTGAAACATGGACTTCCGGAGTCCTAGTCCAGTGCTCAGACCACTACCTCATACTGCCTCTCTTCATTACTTTATTTATCATCTTTATTTTCAAGATCCAAACAACTTTTCTTTTCTTCCAGTGTATTTCCAAATAATTCTGATCAATTACTGAATCCTTTTAGTCCTTAGACTAATATGGCACTTTCCCCTGTCCTGACATATTTTGAATTCCATATCCACATTTGCACCTATTGCTGCAGTGTCTTTTGCTTTATTTTGAGGCAGTGCCTGCTATGTGGGCAACAATGTGGGCTGTGGGCATTAACTTTTTTTTTTTGCTGTTGCATACTTTTGGAGAATTTCTAGTGTCCTAGGAGATTATCAAATGGAGAAAAGGACATCCTTGTCCCATCCTTGTTCTGTCCTTATGGGACAATCGCAAAAAGATTTTCATACGTCATCATTCTTATCCTGTCAATGTCCCGTTATTGAACTGCAATTGACCATGATCACACGGAAGATTTTCATACAACAGTGCACTTATCCTATCATTGTCCCATCACTGAAGTGGAATTGTCCTGTCATTTTGTATTAACCGAAGTTTGCGTTAATACAGTTCACTTCAATGACAGGATAATGACAGGATAAGCATGACATCTATAAAATGCTTTCATGTAATTGCGATAAGGATGGCATAAAGACAGGAGAGTGATCCCATCCCCATCTGATAATCTCATGGACTCCACAGTACATAGTTATAACATTATGATTCCATTTTAACTGTCATGGCTCTATCCTATGGGATCACACCACACAATCATAGTGCTATGATTCCACTCTAACTGCCATGGCAACATCCTATATATTCCTGGGATTTACAGTTTAGGAAAGGGTGTTTCATATTCTTATTGCATTCCCCCATCACCAGGCAGTATGCAACCTATATGCAACCCAGGCTTCTCCTGGCTGGTCCCACATCTTTTTTGAGAATGGGAAAATCCTGTTCTTGAAAAGCTGTGAGAGAAGCACAGGTTACATATGGGTTGCATACTGCCCAGCGATGAATGAATTCACCAGGATCTGCCTTAAGAAAGCTACATCCCAGGTCTATCCCGGCAATGAAGCTAATGTGATAATCTCCTTAGGCATAGAGCTCTAGTGCCTTCCCAATTCCTGGGATTCCATAGTGTGTTGCAATGGGGAGTGGAATAGAGCACTATAATTGTGTGGTGTGAAAGGGTGCAAGATCCATATTCATTGTTCTCACTTTTATTTGTACTGGAAATGAAAAAAATAATTGTACTTATAATTCATAAGGACACAAAGTTAGGTTTTTCAATGATAAAACTAATAGATTTAAGGCTATTGTGTGATTTTGGGGGCTTACATTATGTATGGTGTTTCCCTTGAGAAAAGATGTCTGGACGATCCAGATGTGTTCATGTCTCCTGAGTAATTAAAAAATCTTTTCAAATTAATAAGGCATGACTGAGAGAGTCAAAGGTTATAGGAAACAGGCAATTTTTCAGATATTAACAATACACAGCAGGATTCAGACTGGATTGTCACTATGAGCAACAAGAAAAGATTGCTGATGTTATTGAGGTGTGTCCTTGCATTCAAAGAGACAAACTTTTTTAAAAAATCACACTTATGTGTGCAAATGAAAGATGGCATAGACATCCTGTATTTATTTAGTTCATTTTATTTATTCAGATAATTGTGTGCGCATCTGTGTGTGTCTTCAAGTTGCCTGTCAACTTATGGTGACCCCATGAATGTCCTAGGGTTTTCTTAAGTAAGGAATACTCAGAGGTGGTTTTGTCAGTTCCTTCTTCTGAAATGCATACAGCCTACAGCACCTAGTATTGACAGTCTCCCTTCCAAATACAGCCCAGGTCTGACCCTGCTTAGCTTCTGAGATCAGAGGGTATCTGGGATCTTTAGGGTATTTATCTTGCTCCACATCTGCTAATCTAAGGGTGAAGTATAATAAAACCAGTTGAGAACAACAAATAACAATATAAATAGTGCTCAAAAACTACAAATATAGTAAATCAACACTTAAAACCAACCTGATAAAACAATTGAAAATAATGATGACCATAGCACACATGTAAATTAGATAAAAATCAATTAGACTGCAAAACTTTTAATGAAAAGCCATGTTTTTACTTGGCATCAGAATTACAGCATTGGGACTAATATAGCTATTGAAAGGTATTCCATAACTGAGATGCCATACATAGTACAGAAGGCTATGTTATTTACTAATAATAGAGTGCTATTAGATAGAAATAGAAAAGCAGTATGAGAATGCTTTGATTTAAATGTGTGGAGGAGTTTTAAAATCCAGTGCTGATGCCAGTAACAGTTGCCCCATTGAAACCAATGTGACTAATGTAAGTGGTGACTAACAAATTCTATTATTTTCAATTGATCTACTCAAGTTGGGGCAAACAGTGGATCCAGCCCTTGTATTTGACTGGCTAATTCAGAAAAGCCTTGTGCAATGGTTCCAAAGTGAATGATTTTCTGTGAGATATGGGAACTCAAAGTGTGTTGTATAAATCATCTTCATCTTCAGCCTCCACAATTTTCTTCTGATGGCCAGTAACTGTTGTTTTAGTTTGATTGTTCTTGGAACTTGGTAAGATGACTACGGAATTGTACACAGTTCCTTGAGAATTTCATTTCTCTTCATCACCTTTGTGTCCATAACTCCACTGTGCTCTGCTAACTCCAGATTAAACTTTTACATCAAGGGGATATTTCTCTCACACATACTCCTCCATGCTTTTTCTCACCAGAGTGCGGAAATAAGATATTTTTTACAGATTTTTTTTTAAATAGTGCCATGCTGCAGCTGACACATTGTTGATGTATCTCAAGCAGACTTCTCCAAGCTGATGTATGTATCAGAGTGCAAGTTCCATCATCCCCAGACAACATGGTCAGTGGGGAATGATAGCAACTGTTGTTCAAGAGGAGCTTTGACTAAAGGCCAGATACATCATATTTCTTGTCTGTGACAGTTTTGCTTATACAGTGCACCCTTGTTATACACTGGGGTTTGGTTCCAAGATCCCCTGTGGATAACAAAATCTGTCTATGCTCAAGTCCCATTAAATATAATGACAAAGCAAAATGGTTTCCCTTATAAAATATGGAAAATCAAGGTTTGATATTTGAAATTTATACTTTTTTTGAACATTTTCAAACCATGTATGCTTGAATCCGTATATAAAAAATCCATGTATAAGAAGGGCCAACTGTATTCAGTCATGTGTCTGTTCTGTGTTTGGTTACAGGGACTCTGCAACTCCATGTTAAAGGGACTCTACAGCTCCTTGTTATAAGACCTGTGCTGTCTATTGTTTTGTTTCTAGGAATGACCCAAAGTGCTAGTTATGAACCATAAGCCCTGTCTGATATAGATCTACAAGCCCCATATGCCATAGATCATATTAGCTGCTCTTACGATGACTCAGGGTGCAAATACACTGTAGAAATAATGCAGTTTGACACCACTTGAAGTGCTATAGCTCCATCCTATGAAATCCTGAGATCTGTAGTTTTACAGGGTCTTCAGCCTTCTCTGCCAAAGAATGCAGGTGTCTTCCAGGATTTTGTAGGATGAAGCCATGGCAGTTAAAGTGAGGTCAAAGTTCATTATTTCTACAGTGTAGAGGAATTCTAAGTTTGGGTCCAATTTGGTATCCTATATGTGCAAGGGTTAGGAATGTTCCAGACAGAGTAAATAAATTGGGAAGTTGTGATATCTGTTGCTGTAATTCTTGAGTTTCTTTGTTTTGCTAAAAAAAAATTAATCAAATAACTTTTCCGCCCTGGACTACTTTCTGGCAAGTCCTAGCAGCAGCTGCAACATTTTATTCCCATCCTTGAGGGGTCTCTTTCTAATTTTGAGATATGTCAGAGCAATATGTTCCTTTCCTTTCCTTTCTTTTCTCATCTTTTCTTTTTTTAAAGAGGTATGATTCTATAGTGTATCATGACCCTGTTGCACTATGGACATTATAACATGAGCCTCAGTCTCACTGTAATTATGTCGGTAAAAGGAAACAGAAACATACCATTTTAGAGACATTCATTATTACAACTCTCTGCAATAGGACAACTGGATTACACATGTGGAGTTACACAATGATCACATTGTGCAACCCTTATGTTGAATGGCAACTTTGAATGAATAATTCAATGGTCAACCATTGGCATAGCAGCACTCCATGGACAAGTCCACATCTGCAACCTTGACAGGAGTGCAATCATTTCATAAGGGAACTTATGTATGCATGAGAAATCAAGACGACCCCAGCCAAAATTGGACAATGGCTGAGAAATGACATGCAAAACCAGTTAGTAAAATTTATTTAAACTTTATTGGTACATTATACCAGCCAGTTCAAAATCACAGTCCTTTCAGTGAAAGGAAATGAAAACCCAGAATAGTCATATTTCAAACAAAGAGGCCAAATTACATTTTTCTGTTCTTATTTTTATTACATGGATAGTGCAATAACACTCTACAGACAAATACAGAAAACAAATGCACAATATTTGTAAATGTAGTCATGTACTATACAAATACAGTCAATCATTCAAGAGCAGCACAATTATGAGTGTCTGCAAAGTCATGCCAGTGCTCACAATTCTTCCAGCCTTACACACATTTCCCTCCCTCTGAGCATCTTGGCCAAATCGGTGTCTGCTCAAATTAAACAAAGAAATAAAAAATAAAAGCATGTAGCAATCCTGTGACAATCATGCAGGGTGGGAAAAGAATTATTACCTTAAAAATTGGCTTGTATGGAATCACTGATGCAGAAGATCACTTCTGTCTGGTTTCTTTATGAGAGCATCATGAATCTAACTTGTGATGTTATCCTCTATAGCTGAGATGGGAGACTAGGGTGTGTCCCAGGGCTAGTTTTTTGAGCTTGGGTCTCTCTAGGGGCTACACAGACTGCCCAAAACATTCTGCTCTAGGCAAGTGTCCAGAAGTCCACTTATGTTTTTGAAAAACAGTGTATGTGGCTTTTTAAATCCAAAAACGCAGGACTGCCTTGCAGGGTGTAGCTATGGAGGGATGAATAAAGTGAGGCTATATGTCCCTCATGAAAATACAGATATTCTTTCCATAGCCACCCCCATGAAATCTTCCTTTGGTTCCATATTTTGTAGCATTGCAGTAACTTAAAACTTCAAATGAGCATTTAGAAATGCAGTTTAGGCAGCCAAAGAAAAGGGACAGGCAAAGTTACCAAGGGAATGTGAACACAGCAAATAGGAATGCTAGATGGGAACGATTTCTGTGTCCCACTGTTTGCAATGCTAAAAATTTAGGGACTGAAGGGAAAAAATCATTTAAAGGGGCAGAATTCTCAGAATTCTCCCTCCCCCCCCCCCCCCCCCAATAGCTACATCCCTGGATGGCAACTGCACCAAATAGAAGCCAGTTTTTTGTTGTTGTTGTTGTTTTTGTTTTGTTTTTCTACTTTGGGGATCTCTTTGGGGCTGCATGGACAGTCTAGTGGGGAAAAAGAAGTGGCCATAAGTCTGCTTCTGGTTGTGAAAACCTGGTTTTTGGTTTTTATGGCTTGGGTTTTCTTTTTAAAAAAATAGTGCAGGAGTGCCCTGCAACCCATTTAAAGAGTGAATTGTCTCTCATGAAGGCTTCCAGAAGATGACATTCACCACTTTTTTCCTCCTAAAAAGGGGCAATTCAGAAAGACCAGACAAGATCAAAGAAACACAGGTGGAAAAAGGTGAATAGTAAAAGGCTTTACTAATGGAAATACTTTACCAACCAATGAAGCTTGTTTTCAGTTGAAGGAAGTCTGGAACAGAAATGGACTCAATAGCCACCTGGACACATGGGGCATGACTAGCTATTGAGGAGCTCAATCTAGTCAAACTGACAGCATGCTGACCTGCTTACAAACTAGACTGAGGGGCTATTTTCTGGGCACCAATATTTATACTGTGAAATGTGCCCTCAGGCCAGAAATCAAAGACTGAATGGATTAGCTTCTATGTCAAACAGTTTTTCAGGAAGGAAGATTGGATGGGAATTACAGTAGAAGTATCTGTGCAAACTATCACACTCAGATGGGACAGGGTTGGGATTGCTCTCCCATCCTTATACTGTTGGGGGGGGTCATACAAAAGCCTTTCATTTTGTACGAGCTGATCCCTCATTAATTAAAAATGAGAGGGCAATGCCACTTCAGTGACTGGACAATGACAGGATCAGCGTAATGTCATTTGAAAGGCTTTCACGTGATCACTGTCGTTCGTGCTTTCTGAGTGGGACATTGTCTAGATAAGCATGATGTCATATGAAAGTTCTTCCACAATCACACAGGAAGGATGGAATAATGATGTTCCGTCCCCCGTGTGATATTCTCTTATGTGTTTTGCATAAAGCAAACT